>NC_091820.1:900000-910000 GCF_041296235.1 Equus asinus | reverse complement strand
CATAAAGACACACGCCACTAACAGTCCCAAGAATTGGCAAAGGAGATCACAGAACAATGTCTCCTGTTTCCCTCGGGACAGATACCCACATGTTAGGAGCCGCCACACGAGGACTCGGGAGATGTCTCAACCTCCACGGGGCTGGGCATCCTGTGAGATTCCCCTCAAATACCCGAATGAGTCAACGGAGAGTCAGAACGCTGAGCGCTCTCGAGCCCCAAAGACACATCAGTCTTACTTGAACTCTGTCTATTACTCATGAATAACTTGGGATCCTTTTCCCCTCAAAGGAGCCCCCGTGATGGGAACATCAGAACCAACACCACCAGCTCCACGTGTGTGGCAATCAGCCTCCTTCGGGGAAAACATCTGCTGGAAAATATTCCAGATGCCATTCGTGCCATCCGGCCGGGACTCCTCCACTTGGAACTGGTTCAAATCTTCCACTATTTGCATTTTTTTTTTCTAAAAGCGAGCCAGGCAACCAGCATATCATCTAGATGAAAAAAAAAAGTGCCTCCTCTCCTCCCCAAAATCAAGTATCTTAATATCTTGAGATGCAAAAAAACAAAACGTGTCAAAGCATCATAAAACTGAGAATGAAGAAAGACACAAAGTGCAGATTTAAATGAAATGCAATTAGCTCTGATCAGAGGCAACCGTGCCAGCGGTCAATGGAGGCAAACAGATCTATCCTCTGCCAGAGGCGCAGAAACAGGCACCCACGGGGCAGAGACGAGAGCCTTTGGGAAACTGGAAAAAAATCAAGCCCAGACCTGCTTCGGCGGGGGTGAGGGAATCCGGGAGAGAGCGCATGTTGCCCAAGAGATGGCGGTTTGGGGAGGCCGCCGAGTCCTCCAACAGCGCCGGCCGCCATGCACATGCCAAGAACAAACCGCCTTTCTGATGATTCCCTGTGGCCTGGTGGCTTCAGCCTCCCGCTGGGCCCACCTCACACCCCTTCCTGACTTAGGTCTCCCCGGGATTTTAGAGTCTGGGGTGCGATTATTCTAACTTGAGGACGCAGACTGAATCACACCCAGCTTCCAATAGCTTCTAACTCTAACACTTAAGAATTCCGGGGTTTTTCATCGTCAGCACTAATGGCATCTGGGGCTGGACCGTTCTCCGATGTGGGGTCGTCCTGTGCACCACGGTAGGATATGGAGCAACATCTCTGGTCTCCACCCGCTGGTCACCAGCAGCACCTTGTGCCCAGTTGTGACGACCGAAAATATCTCCAGGCATTTCCAAGCATCCCCCACTGGGCGACCCTGCTCCATCGAAAGTTGAAGTCGCCTCTTTCCTCCCACGGCCTCTCCTCTCTCCATCCCTCACCGTCCCATGGGAATTTCTGAAGAACCCTGGGAACACGGGGCGGGGGGTCCCAAGGACTCTGAACCCAGGCCAGTGCTACCAGCACCCACGGGAAGCTGTGTCTCCTGGTCAACGGACATTTTTAGCCACAATGGAAATCCAGCCAAATGCATATTTTTACAAGAGACTGTGTTCTGAGCTTCCTCACGTCAAAAGCAAACTTTGCGCAGAAAACCCCATCTGTATCTTTGCAACAGGCCGTTCCTGCCCCGGACCCCAGAAGGATCCAGAAGGGAAGTGGAAGGGGGGAGGTGACCTCCAGAACACAGCATTTACAAAAGCCCGGTCTTTGCCCTTTGGGGGCGAGGCTGACTCCCCCAGCTTCCATGACTCCGCTCCCACGTGACTCCATGGCGCCCATTCAGCCGACACCAAATCTTGGACGCCAGCTTACTGAGCGCATCAGCAATCTTGGAGATCCCAAGTGTAATCTGCACAGCAACCAGGCGATTCTCTGATAACAGCGCTAGGGGTTTTTCTAAAAGTCACAAAATGACTTCTTTGGGGCCCAAAGATTGTAAGGCCGCCCGGACGGGGAATCCCACATCTGCCCGCAAAACCAGGTCCAGAGAGAGGTTTGAAACCCAGCCGAGCCCTCACACTCGCCAAGAGTTACCACCTGCCCCCAACGCATAGATAATTCTCTTCCGCCAGCAGATGGCACAACCTTGGGCCACCAGAACCGCTTCCGATCCACTTCCCCGGGGGGCCCAGCACACAGTAGGTCCTCCGGTGCGGAATGAATGAGAGCACAGGCAAAGGGACGCAGGAAAAACCCTGCGAAAGCAGGTGCCCTGTGCATTCCCAACGGACTATCAGCCTCACTACTCTTTTAATAGGAACAGTTAACAGATATTTCATTTTTGCATTTAAAAATAGAAAACTGTAGGGAGGTTGAGGCACAAAGGTGGGAGGAAAATAGCCCCTGAGGAAATCCTTTCCGTGGGAGAAGCCAGGCCGGAGGAGAAAGACATTTAGGAAGGAAAGAGGAAACCCTTTAGGAAACCTATTTCAGGCCCTCCCCAGGATCTGTCAACAATTCCAAGATGCGCCCCCCCCCCCCTCCATGGGCCAGGCTTAATTTTCTCTAAAGTCACACCCGGAACCATTTGCAGGCCACATGGGGCGCATTTTAAAACCGATGGCTGCATTCGCACATCCTCTCCCAGCAAACCAGGGGGCCGGGACCCCAAAAGCAACCTTTAGGGCCAGGCAGCAAACCTCCAGGCTGCACACCCCGGCGCCTTCTCTGTCTTGTTTCCCGTCCCTAAAAGGTGGCCACACCACCCGTCAGTCCAGTCCGGAATCTCCAAGCCCTGCCTGGACGAGGAAAAAAAAAACAACGCACCGTTAATTGGCGAAAGCGTTCCAAAAAGCCACGCCTAGCAGGATCCTAACCCGGCCTTTCAAAGCAGAGAGAGAAACAAAACACACAGGATCCCAACTTTTCATTTAAAAAACAGAAAAAAACACACACAAAGAACACAGCAAACAGAAACGGGCCACTTCGGTGGGGAGTATGGGCGAGCAATGGGGTTTTCCCTTCTGCTGACACTTTTTCTGTCTATTCCTAATTATCGACTCGGACTCCCTGACGATCCACCGCGAACACGTTTCTTTTTGCTGCGTGGCCCTTCGGCGGGGCCCAGCGCGCAGCGAGCCCCGAAGTCGCCGCGGCCCCGGGCGCAAGCAGGGTTTTTTTGGGAACGTTTCCAGGGCTCCAAGTTCTCCTTAACTTTCCCTTCCCCTCCCCCCCACCCCGGGGCTCGGGCTCCAGACTCGAGTCCAAATTTAGGCCGAGGACGCAGGGCGTGGCTCCGAGAGGCGGCTGGGGCGACCCCGCGCGCGCGCGCGCGCCAGAACAAAGACCCGGGACCCCGCGCCCCCCGAGAACCCTGGGGTGGGGGGGGGTGGTGGGGAACGACCTGGAGTGGCTGCGAGCGCGCAGACCCGCGCCCGGGAACCATTAAGGAAGTGCCCCCCCCCCCCCCCCCCGAGACGGGAGATGGAAGGCCACCCCTCCCCAGCTTCCTCCAACTTTAATAAGAGTTGGCGATTTTGAAAACAAACGCTGACATTTCGCCTCTGGAGAGGGTCCAAACCGGTCCGGGAAGAAAGTTGGAGGAAACACGGAGCCGCCGCCTCCTTGTGGAAGGCCCCGGGTCCCCGTGCGTCCCCTTCGAGGCGCCCCCTCCCACACCCGGGGCGCCCCCCGTGTCCCCTCCCCCGGCCCCCGCCGCTCTCTCACTTTCGGAGGACACCAGCAAGCCCAGTAGGCTGACCAGCAGCAGCGCGAGGACAGCCCGGCGCGCCATGGTGGCCCGGAGCCGCGCGGGGACGGTCCCTGGAGTGGCGCACGCGGGTGGCAGCAGCGGCGGCGGTGGCGGCGGCGGCAGGGCCCCCCTCTCAGGGCTGGGCCTGCGGCGGGAGGGGTGGGGGTGCGGCCTGTCGCCCCGCCCCGGTGCGCGCGCCCTGCCTGAGGCCACCCCACCCCCGCGCCCCGGGAGAGAGCGGCGGGCGGGCGGGCGCGCGGGCAGCTGTGAGAGACCAGGGGCCCCGGCTCACCCAGGGCGGCCTCGATGGGGGGAAAATGAAACCCCCTCCCTGCTCGGAAAAGTGGAGGGGGCCCTCCCGCCCCAACAGCCCCCTATCTGCCCCTAAGGGGAACCCCAAGGCGGCCCCGAAGGGAGCAAATACAACCCTCTCTCTGCTTGGAAAAATGTGGGGCGCCCCCCCTTACAGCCCCTTCCTCTGGCATAGGAACCCCAGGGCAGCCCCGAAGGGAGCAAAAGTGGGGGGGCCCCCGTCCCTCCGCGCCACTCCCGCTTCCCTTGAACGGGGGGCCCCCCCTGAGCAGCCTCTTGGTAGCAGAGCGATGCCCCCTCCCCTCTCTGTTGAGGGTGGGGCCTCTGCCCCCGACGCAGCGCCCCGGCCCCCAAAGTCCAGCCCGGACTCACAGAGCCCGGAGCTCGAGTAGGAGCTTTGGGACCGAGGTCAAGCCGCCCCTCCTCCCCAGCCAGCCCAAGGCCTTCCATAAAAGGCGCCTCCCCGCTCCCCAAACTGCTCCCCGCGAGCCCCGGTGTGGGTGGGGATGGGGCAGGGCGCCTCCCCTCCCCCATGCCAGGCTTCTGGCGCGCCGGGCGCCGGGTCGGGGTCTTTTAGGGGCGACCACAGGCTGCCGCTGCGGTGCGAGGGCCTCTCTCTGTCCGGGGCCCACCGTATCCATCTAAATTTAAACGTTAGCTTAAAATTCTGTCCTTGTGCCTTCAGGGTGCCGAACAGACAGCTCAGACCCAGCCCCACCCCCCGAGTCACATTCCTGCATTCCTCATCCCCGCCCTCCCGTCCGCCGGCCGCCCCTGCGCCCCTCCCCGGATGAGTCAGAGCCCGTCCTCCCGGCCGCTGGACGTGCCCCCCGGGGCCCACCTCGGGTGTCTGCACCCAAGCTTACATGACAGAGGCCCACCTGGACGCAGGGCTGTTTTCTTGGCCGACAGAAACCCAAAGGCGTGCTGGTGGTTTAGAGGCATGAAGATAACGTCATCATTTTTCCAAGGGGGAAAAAAAAAAACCTGCCTTTGGTGTGTTTAACCTGGGTTGACATGCTCATGCTCATGCACCCTGTCTCTACATCTTTTCTCACCCCACCCCCCCTGCCGACCTGACTGCCAATTAGCACATTTCCTTCTGGCCACGGCCTCGGGGCCAGTGGAGGGTGTGGACCCCGGGCCAGGGCAAGCAGCAGGACCTCAGGGGTTCTTCTTGTGGATCAACAGGATGCTGGAGCTGTTGCAGCTGTTTTGGCACCTTGAGGTAAAGGCAGCCTCAGAAGGAAGCGTAGATGAAAGGAACCATCTGCTTTGGGCCAACCCCAAAATGGAAAGACCCCCCCCCCTCTCTGGGAACTTTCCAGTTCACCCCAATGACCTTCAAAAGAAAGCCACTACCTGGCCAATCTCCAGCCCCTGACAATCAGACTGCACCTCAGCTGAAATGTCCCTCTTTTCACCACCTTTAATGTTCCAGAAGATTCTGGAGACCGGGTGCATTTCATCCTGGGGAGGATCAGTCCCCCTCATCAGCTATAACAAATATGAGTCGTCCTGTCCGAACGCCAGGCTCAGAGACTTTTTATTTCTGTCCATACAGAGAGGCATTTTGAAGACGTCCCTTTCTGATTCATTAAGACATCTCGGGGCTTTCTTTAAGCGCCACGGTCCTTGGCTCCAAATAAACACTCCTGTACTCTTGTGCAGACGCTTTGGCGTCAAGAAGCTCTGCTTTCCGGAATGAAAATTCAATGAATCCAGAAAGCCCCAGATGTCCCGGAACTCGTCCCTGACGGCCGTCTACTGGACCGAGAGGGGGACAGTACTCATTTCAGAGCAGGCTTCTTGCTCCGCACCCATCGTGCCAGCTGAACGGCAGGACGCGGACGGGGTCTGACCGTGGTGGACAGACCCCAATGGTAATTTTGCGTGTGTCCTGTTACCCTGAGTGGTCCTGCGACCTCGTCTACCTCTCCAGTTTTTAACCATGAATTCATCTGACTTTGGCCTATCCGTACACTGCTCTCCAAATCAGTTTTACGGGTGTGGGTATATATTCCCTCCAACACACACACACGGTCCTGCAAACTAGCTCCTTTTCCCTCTCCTCCTTTTTTTCTTGACCAGTGGGCTTTGTGGACCAGCCTGGAAAATGGGTCTACAAACAGAACCGGACACCCCATGGAGACTGGAACAGGAAGCATTCAGTGCTGGGCTTGCCGGGGTCAGGAAGCGGCACCATCGTAGCTCGCTCCGGCTGCCCCAACAAAAGGCCACCCGTGGGGCGGCTTAAACCGCGCACATTTATTTCTCACGGTTCCGGAGGCTGGAAGGCCGAGATTAAGGTACCAGCATGGGTTGGGGGGGGAGGTCCTGGTAGGGCCCTCTTCCTGGTTTTCAGATGGTCGCCGCCTTCTCGCTGTGTCGTTACATGATGTGGAGAGACAGCTCTGGTCTCTTATAAGGACACTAACCCCATCACGGGGGCCCCACCCTCACGACCTCCTCGAATCCTAATCACCCCCAAAGACCCCACCTCCAACACCATCCCACAGGGGTCAAGCCTTCCACATATGAACCTTAGGGGGATGCACAATTCAGTCCATAACAACCCCCCTTACATCAAGAGTATTCTTTACAACCCCCAAAATAGTCAAAACAAACAGACGCTAAAAAAAAAACAGCTACGGGAACTGCAGGAAATCAATATATCCCGTAATCCCTGTGACCATTTGGCAGCATCGTACAAGAACGTTTAACGACTGGCTTGTAAATCAAAAAGGCACAGCCTACACCAATATGTATCCTACAGAAATTAAGGCTGGGGGCAGAAGAAAACAGCGGGGATTACACGCTAAGCCTCTAGTGGTGTTTATTTCTTGCATGGGGAAGGATGTGTTTGGTAATGTGCATTTTCTGAATTTTTCTCCCTCGACTCTGTTTGGCTGCTGAAGTAGGAGATAAACCGTACGTTCAAATCGTAAAGAGTGAAAATCTGGCGGACACCCCGTGAATGTGGCCTGACTTCGGGAAGGAGTTCCTGGCACGCGGGGAAAATTTAATAGGATGGAGCCTGACTTCTCCCCTCGCCTCTGGACATGTGAACAGTGAGAGCAGACAGGACCCCGGCGGGCGGCCCGAAGCCCAGGAAATACGTGAGCAAAGCTCCCTCCAGGAGTTGGCAGAAGAAACATTGAGCGTTGTTCCTGAGAAGAAATAGGTTCAAGTCGGGCTCCCCGGAAGCAGAACCTGGGAGGCGGAATCTCGGACAAGTGGGTTATTGAAGGAGAGTCCGGAAAGGAGACGAGTAAGGGCCAGGGAGAGGGCTGAGCAAGGAAGTGGTGTTGGCTGGGGGGTGATGCTCAGCCCCACCCCGCTGGGGACTCTGGGTACCTCCTGGAGGCAAGAGAGCCAGCAGCCTTGGGTCCACCCGTGATGGTCAGTCATTGGCCGTGGCCTGCCTGCCACCCCATGGTGTCATCTGTAGGGTGAGACGCCCTTCTCCGTGGAGAAGGAGCAGCTGTGAGCTGTTAACAGCCAACACTCATAGCAGTTGGTGGATGGATGCCCAGCCTTGGTGAGCGTCAACAGTGTCCACTTCAAGACGTCAAGGGACGTCTGAGTCGTCACCACGAGGCCGGGCTCCTTCAGAGACAACGATTGCTCATCGGGCCTTACCACACTGTTAATTAATTCGCCTTTGAGTTTTTCCTGCCCTGTGAGCTGATGTTGTCTCTTATAGGTTAATTGTGTCCCCTAAAAAGATGTGTTGAAGTCCTAAGCCCCAGGACCTGTGAATATGACCTTATTGGGAAGCAGGGTCTTTGCAGATGTGATGAAGGGAAGGATGGAGAGGAGGGCTTCCTGGAGGAGGCGGCCCTGAATCAAGGATGGAGAGGAGGGCTTCCTGGAGGAGGCGGCCCTGAATCAAGGATGGAGAGGAGGGCTTCCTGGAGGAGGCGGCCCTGAATCAAGGATGGAGAGGAGGGCTTCCTGGAGGAGGCGGCCCTGAATCCAGTGACAGCGTCCTCATCAGAGACAGAAGAGGAGACGCAGACGCAGAGGAGCAGCCCCGTGAGGACGGAGGCAGAGACGGGAGGGAGGCGGCCACCAGCCCGGGGACCCTGGAGCCCCGGACGCTGGAAGAGGCAGGAGGGACCCTCCCCTGGAGCCTCCGGAGGGAGCGCGGCCCTGTGACCCTTGACCTCAGACTCTGGGCTCCAGGACGGGGGAGGGTGGATTACCATTGTTGGAAGCCTCCAGTTTGTAGTACTTTGTTACAGCCGCCCCAGGAAACTGATACACCATCCTGACCACACTACCTTTTAATTAGTATTTTGGTCCCTACGACATTGAAGGAACTGGAAAGGGATTTCTTTAATTGTAAGTTGCTAGATGGATTTTTTTTTTTTTTTTTTTGCATGAGGAAGATTAGCCCTGAGCTAACATTTGTGCCAATCTTTCTCCACTTTAGATGTGGGTCACTGCCACAGCATGACTGACAAGTGGTATAGGTCCATGCAGGGGTTCCAAACCCTTGAACCTGGGCCACCAAAGTGGAGCACACTGAACTTAACCAGTATGCTGTGGGGCCAGCCCCTAGATGGACATTTTGATGGCAAATAAAGTCATGGAAGTGGACTTGACCCAACAGAAAAATAGGATTTGAATGCAGTTCTATTCTTATCAGAGCCTGAGTTCTTTTAGCTAGCACATTGCTCTCCCAATAAAATCAAAACCCATTACTCTGGAAGAAGCTAGAAGGGATACGGGATGGCCAACTTAGCGTGTCATGTGTACACAAAATGGATGGATAAATGTAGGCTTTGATGAGTGAGTGGGTAGATGGATAGGAGAGGTAGGTGGGTGGGTGGATGGATGGATGGGTGGAAGGAAGGATGGGTGGGGGGGTGGACGGAAGGAAGGAAGGAAGGGTGGCCAGATGAGTGGGTGGGTGGATGGGTGGAAGGAAGAATGGCCAGATGGGTGGGTGGATGGATGGATGGGTGGAAGGAAGGATGGGTGGATGGCTGATGGGTGGGTGAGTGGATGGATGGTTGGGTAGGTGGGTGGATGGATGGATGAGTGGGTGGATGGCCAGATGGGGGGGTGGGGGGTGGAGGATGGATGCATGCATGCATAGATGGGTGGGTGGATGAAAGGAAGGATAGACGGGTGGATGGGTAGGTGAGTTGATGGACTGATGGGTAGATGAGTATTCTTAGCCCCTTGTTCACACCAAATCAAGTCCACCAGACTTCCTCCTGATGTCTAAATTATTCTTGGATAGTCAGTCCAAATGGGATAAATTTGCAGTCTGGTACATATATAGCCAGTCCGTCTCCCTGAGTCAGATCATCTCTGCTGCCCTTTCAGGCTTAAGGTTTTGCTCTTCAAGCCTGGGCAGCACCAGACCTTTTGGCCAGGGGCCTCCACCAGGGCAAAGCCCACCAGCATTTTCTCCCCGTGCATCCCCACCTACCCAGCTCCCGCTCCCTCTCCTCGGTCTGGCCTCCCCAACTTCTTTGGGTACTGTCTTCTTGGTGATTCCTTAGCGCGCTCAGTCCCTCGGCGACTCCCTGAGTGTCTGCTCTGCGGGATACGGCAGTAAAATCAAACAGCCGTGACTCTCCCTCTGAGAGGAGTAAGGATTGACTTTAATAGCCCGTGATTTACCTTTATTTACTTGTGTTTTTCCCCGTCTCCACAGAGCCTCGAGCTGGCTCATCTTTGCTTCTACTTCAGCACCTGGCCGAGAGCCCAACGCAAAGACCGCCTCTGAGATGCTTAATTCCTCAACTGAATTCATACAAAACAAAAACGGACTTCCCGAAAAAGGTTAAGCCTCTAGCTAATGCAGCTTCCTACTTTGACTTTGTCCTACAAGGACACACACACACACGCACAAACACAGTAGGTATGTCTCTAAACGTCTACAGCTATATTTACACGTATACCCCTGTCCATCCATCCACCCATCCATTCATTCATCTCGTGTGCATGTGAGCCTACAACTTGCCCATCCCATATTTGTTCTAACTTGTCCTATACTAAGGGACTTTGATTTTATTGAT
>NC_091820.1:877500-897500 GCF_041296235.1 Equus asinus | reverse complement strand
AAAGCTCGCGGTGAGTCTGGCTCAGAATCAAGAATCGACTTCCCAGAGTCCTGCCTTGAAAACACAAATCCTGTGGGTCTCTAAGTCTGCTTAAGGAGATCAACAACCCTGTGTGTCCGAACGGTGTGTCCAGGATCCGGGGTGGAGTCGTGCCCATGACAAGTGTTGGCCGTGATGGTCATCACGATGAGCCAGAGGGAGCCGTCCTGGGATGTCCTGGAACACAAAATATGCAGAGTTATGTCTGTTTATTTGTGTTTATCTGAGTCTCCTAATAGGCTGTGAGCGGTCTCAGCTTCGCTGCGGCCTCAGCACCTGGCTGGAAGCCCACCACAGAGTGACACAGCACTCGAGAGGCATGATTACTCAGCCAAAGGCATGCAAAGCAAAAACGAGCTCCCCGAACAAGGCCTGGGGTTGACATCATGACGCTCCTTATCTTTTTCTTTGTCCTACAAGAACACACACACAGCATTCACGTACGTATATGAAAATGGCATGTGGCTAAAGTTAATGCACATGTCAATTCTAAAAGTTCTAATTGTTCCAATGATTCCAGGTAACAAACTAGCCCAAAACTTAGTGGTTTAAGGCAGCCACTCACGTATTTTCTTCACAAATCTGCAACTTGGACTGGGACCGCTTGTCCAAACTTTATTCAGAATTCCAAGGGGCACGTAGGTATGGTGACGGTAAAAACTAGACTATTGGTGGTGAACACGATCCAGTCTCTACAGAAACTGAAATATAATAACGGACACCTGAAATATACACAACATTAAAAGCCAACGTGACCCCCATAAAAATTTTTTTTTTAAGAAAAAGGAATTTCAAGATGGCGGCAGTGAGGCAATAAACCAAGAATGGGGCCCCCTTTCTGAGCACAAGTCCGACTGTACAGATTGTGAGCCCACGAAATCAGCCCTGTGAGACCTTTCATGAGGCCGTCACACAGACATCTACACGTGGCCTCTCCACGTGGCAGCATGGTGGCTGGGTTCCAAAGGTGAGCTTCTGGAAGGAGAGAGAGAAAACCCAGTGAAATCTGCATCACCTATAATCTCGTGTCCCCAGTCACATGGCATCACTTACGTGGTCTCTCTTCATCGAAAGCGTCCACAAATACGCATCCCATTTCAAGAAGTGGGAAGTAAGACTTCCTGTCCTGATGGGGAATGGCAAGGATGGAAGGGCATGCAGACCCAAATATCGCTGTGGTCATTCAGAAAGTCTAACCTGTTCCACCAACAACACGTGCCCCATAGCTGCAGAGCTGCCTTGAGCGTGTTCTAGCATCCTCATGCGATACCACGTGAAAATCATGTTCATTTATCCGGCAGGCTCTTAGGTAGCCTATGGGGTGTGGAAGATCTTATTCTAGGTACCCAGCATGCAAAGGTGAATAAGCCATTTTTTCTGTTATCAAGTAGCCGTTCGGTCTACGAAGGAATATTAAAAAGCTGATCTATCCCACACAGTATCATGTGCCCTACAAATGGTGAGCACCGAGTGCTGCAGGGGGAATCCCTGTGTCAGGGGGCTCAGAAACGTTTCTGAACCAATGAGGTAACGTGGAAGCCAGCTCTTGGAGAACACTTAGGACTTTCCAGGCAGAGAACGGGGAGGGATCCATTCCAGATGGCATGCCTGCATGATCAAAGACGCCAACGTTGGGGGAAAAAAAATCCTTGACCTGCACGAGTAGAGAAGAGTTTGGGAGGTGAGGGTGGGAAGGTAGCCGGGACCAGGTGGGGACGGCCATCGCATGGCTTACAAAGTAGAGTCGCCTTCTTTCTGAAGGCCCCAGAAAGACTTCAAGGTGGTTGGCCGCAGGCAAAGATTTGGTTGGGAAACATGGCTCTGAAGGCAAAATAAAGTATAGATTCACGGAGGGAAAGAAGAACGGGCAAAGATCTGGGATGCTCCCGCATCTCTCCAGAGAGAGAGACTCCGAGACCCTTAACGAGAGGCGTGGCTGGCAAGATGGCGGGAAGGGGATCATTTGCAGAGAATCGATGAGTATTTTTTGTCCAGATCAGGGTTATTTGTGAGCAAAGTACAGGATGCGAGACCGTAAGGACACACATGCTCTGTTCTCCATCTTTCCAGCTCTTCAGAACTTTTACAGAAAGTAAAGTCCCCACCATTTGTTACTCCCAGTTCTGGCTTTTCCAGAACTCCCCAAAGCTGTCGACCCGGGCTTGACGCAGGTCCTGGTTGGGATGCTGGCTGGTTAGAGCCGGGACAATGGTTGTTGGTTGGAAGATCCTTCTAGACCGCAGGATGGCCGTAAATCCTTTACCAGGGTGGATGGTTTCCCGTGACGCGCCCTGTGAGCAGAAAGGGTTTGCCATGAGTCCGCAGGAAACACAACCCTCTCTCATCACAACGGTCCCCCTCTGAGGTCTTCCTGGTTCAGGAGTACCAAGACCACACTCTACCCTCTGTGGTCATGGCCACTGGGCCGGAACCGAGGGCTCTAAGATCTGTCCCTTCCCAGCTTTGGAGACCCCCTTTCTCACCCAGGTCTCCTGGATCCCACAAAATTAACTTCAAACAAGACCAAATTCATGACAGCAAAGCGTCAACGTGGGCGGCGTCTTACCCAGGGCTGCTGTAAGAGAATACCATGGACTGGATGGCTTAGGAACTGCAGACATTTATTTCTCTCGGTTCTGGAGAGGCTGGAAGTTCGAGATCGACTCGCTGTCTGGGGGGAGCCCGCTTTCTGGTTCATCCACGGCCCTCTTGCTGCCGTGTCCTCACAGGGTGGAATGGAGTCTCTTTTGTAAGGACGCTAATCCCATTCATGGGGGCTCCCCGCTCATGACCTAATCACCTCCTAAAGACCCCAGTCCCTAATAACGTCACCCTGGGGGTTAGGACTCAACATATGGATTCTGAGGGGACACACACATGGCGGGCCAGAACACGGTGATTCATGCATGAGCTCCATCATTGTCCCTCTTGCGGACACATTTGTGGGTATTAGGCCAGTAGCTCACCCTAGATAAAGGTTACGCCACCGCACAGGTCTGCTCCCCACACTGAGAGGTTCGAGGCCTTTCAGAAGTGAACGGAGAACTAAGAAATGCAAAGTGCAATTCTTTTTGCAAATCCAGATTATCATCCAGACGGGCGGATGCTCAACACGCACCATGAGTGAGCTGCCTGGAGGCTCCTCCTCCTCGGTCCAGGTCTGGCCTTCTCGGGCTCCGGGTGCATTTGGATCTTGGTTGGATGTTATGAGGATCATTTGCCCAAGCGAGCACGATTAATTCCCACCCTGTATCAGCATGTTTTGCAGAGTGGCTTTGCGGCTTCTCCCGTTGACCGGTGGACTCCGTGTCTGCCCATTCTCTCTGCACCAGGGTTCGTGCGTGCTTTGGCCAATGGAATGCATCGGAACAGCAACATTTCTGAGCTTCCCGGTCTTGGAAACCTGCTTGGCCACTCCACGCACGAGGCCGAGCCGCGCTACTGAAACCCGAAGGGACACGTGGAGCCGAGACAAGCGGTCCCAGCGGAACCACCAAACCAGCTCCTCCGCCCCACCCACCCAGCAGCTCACGACTGACTCAGGAGTGAGTCCAGCCGACACCAGGGGAGCAACCCAGCTGACCTCAACCCAAACAGTCAAGACACAGCACGGTCAGTGCAATGGACGGTGATCGTCTTAAGACGGCAAGTTTGGGAACGGTGGGTCCCGCCGCAAAAGCTAGCGGCTGCAGACGCAATGAGGTGCTCAGGCGTCGTTCCTCTCCCTTCCAAGGTTGACCTTGCTGAGCATTTACCAAGATAGCAGTGCTCTTCTGGGCATGTTGGGGGAGTCAAAATACAGTTGTCCTCAAGGAGGAAAGGGAGGTATATGATATGTTCAGTTCATCATTGTGAACCATCTTTCTGGCTCTTATTGCCATATTTCATCATCTCCTGGAGGCCAACGTCAAATGGGCTGGGCTGTGCTTTATAGGATCTTCCCAGATGGGAGGAATATCCCCCTGGTTGGCCTGTGTTGGCCGTATCCATGCAGAAAAAAAAAAAATCCAAGAGGATCCAGTCAACAGTTGCTTGGACCCTAAGCCCCCCATGCCTCTTCTTCTCTTGCATCAACTCTTTAAATGTGGATGGTACACAAGGAGAACATTCCAAAGGAGCCAGGAAGTTCCAAACTCAACACGATAAAATTGCCCCTCCTGCACGGAGAACCACGCTCCTCCCGCTTCAGAGATGAGCAGGTTGACACCCTTTTGGGTGACAGCTGCGTTATTTCAAGATTCCAAAGGGAATTCAGATTTTTGAAATGTAACCGTTTTCAGTATGACTTTACAAATTGCGATTTTTGAAAAGGAACGTTGCATTTTGAAATAATTATGGCCTCGCAGAAAGTTGCCAGGACACAGGATCAGAGCCCAGAGCCCCTTTGACCTTTAGCCCGGCTTCTCCTCATGGGAACAATTTCCCTGACGGCTGCGGGACAACATCCAATCCAGAACGTCGACATTCCTACATTCCTGTCACTACAGAATTTATGCAACTGAAAATTTCACCCATTTGCTCGACTTGAAGTCAACACATTTCCCTCCTCTCCTGCGTGCGCAAAGCATTGCAGAGGGTTTACCATTTATCAGCCAACCCAGAAATAGTCATGGAATGCCAGCTCTACGCGAAACTCTGGGAGAAATTCTCGACCGACGTCTGCTATGTTCACAGTCCCGAAGCCTCCAGCTTGCCGGATTAATGAGCGCTTTCAGATTCATGCCAAAGGGTCTTCTTCTTGCTCCAAACCACGTAGGGTGGGACCCCTGTGCCCTATTTCCAGGAATGCTTGAGCCAGCAGAAGGGCTGACATTGTTTCCAATCACTTCTGGCCGCTAGGCCTGGTTTGTTTGTAGAGTCACAAACTCAGGATGGATGTGAAAGCATCAAAAGCATCAGATCGGCCCCGTCGACACCACCCCACACCCGGGAACATATGAAGAAAGGCATTAAAGAGGAAAGTCCCTGGAAAGGAGGAGGGGCCGGCCCAGGTGGCAGGGAGCGTGTGAGTGTATCAGGCATCATCCGAGCGCGGACAAGAGATGAAGGGAGCACAGCAAAGAGCCCCCGAGGTAAGCAGAGCTAAGAGACGCCATCCAAGGACGGGGAACCAGGGATGGGAACCCCTGGGCTGGTCCCTGGAGGTGTAGAGAGCTGAGCTGGAGCGGCCGCAGAGGCCTGTGCTCAAGTCAGGAGCGGTGGCTGCTTGTAGGAAGGGTGTCAGCAGCCTGAGGACCCCAGGAAGGGAGCAAGGGGTATGCATGGACTTCCTGTGGCCGCCATAACAAACCATTTCAAGCTGAGCTGCTTAGAATGACACGGATTCATCCTCTCCCATCCTGGAGCCCAGAGTCTGAGGTCAAGGGTCGCAGGGCTGCGCTCCCTCCGGAGGCTCCAGGGGAGGGTCCCTCCTGCCTCTTCCAGCGTCCGGGGCTCCAGGGTCCCTGGGCTGGTGGCCGCCTCCCTCCCGTCTCTGCCTCCGTCCTCACGGGGCTGCTCCTCTGCGTCTGCGTCTCCTCTTCTGTCTCTGAGGAGGACGCTGTCCTTGGATTCAGGGCCACCTCCTCCAGGAAGCCCTCCTCTCCAGCCTTGATTCAGGGCCGCCTCCTCCAGGAAGCCCTCCTCTCCATCCTTGATTCAGGGCCGCCTCCTCCAGGAAGCCCTCCTCTCCATCCTTGATTCAGGGCCGCCTCCTCCAGGATGAGCTCATCTTGAGATCCTTCACCAATTACATCTGCAAAGACCTTTTTCCAAACAAGGTCCCTTTCTGAGGTTCTGGTGGACAGGAATATTGGAAGCATGCTCTTCAACCCACAACAGGGCATGTTGCCCAGCCTCGCTTGCTCCCCAAGGTCAGCCAACACTGCCCAGAGGCCAGCAGGCTCCGGGAGGCTTCTGACACGATCCCTAACAGTTGACTCCCAGGACTGAAGGTTGGAGAAAGGATCCGGGGACCCAGGACACAGATTCAGCCCCAAAATTAAACACGCCGAGTCAGTGGTGGCTGGGACTCGTCAGCCTTGAAAGTTGTAGGACAGTAATGCAAAGCCCTCACCTGAGATTTTACTAAGCATCGTCGGACCAGAAAAATTCAACTCTTGCAAATGGATCACTCTAAAAAAAAAGCATTCTTTTCTTGTGCGGACTCACAGAACGTGGCAATTTTTTTTTGAAAGCCCGACTAAAACCTTTATCTTTTGAAAGGCTTCTCAAGTGCCTTGTGGAATGAATAGAGTAAGAGCAAGGGCATGAATAAATAAAACACGATTCCATGGGGGGGAAGACTGTTTCAAGTTATCCTCAAGAAGAGTGGAAACAAAGTGTAAAATCAATTCCCCCGGGGAGTATTTTCTTCCCATGTGGTTTCAGCGGCTGTGTGTTCAATTTTAAACAGGACTGGAATTAGACGTAAAAATTTGCAACTTTATTTCTCAGAGTCAGCATTTCCTTTGGTAGGAATCGTTCGTGCTGGTTTCTGTTACAAAATTGAGATTTTTTAAAAACAATGTAAACAAGAGTGTTTGCAACATTCTTTATTTCTGAAATACTGGATTTTCCTAATGTAAACAGAGTGCAGAGAGGGCAAGGGGAAAAAAAAAAAAACGAAAAGAAAAAAAAAAGCCTAGGGAGAACATTATTGTAGCCAAAAGTCAAAGGAAACTTTTTTTGCAGCTCGAACCGTAATTCTTTCCTGTTTCAACGCCACTGAGTGGAAATGATGACGAGGAAGAAAGATTTCATTGTTAGTGGAACGAACTGAAAAAAAAAAACAAAGGCCGGCGAGCGTGTTCATGTGCCTTTAATTTTATATCCGAGGCCACTTTGGGAATGGAAGGTTGTTGACTGACTTTTCGAGAGAGCCGGAGGCCAAAAGAATGAGGCCAAACCTCAGTGACGAGAGACCCGGATGACGGCTTGGCTGGGCCTGGGCTGCCTGTGAATCTGGGGGGGACGGGGGGTGGGACGGGACATAGTGGTCCCCTGATGGTGAATCCATGGGCTGAGTTAAGCCGCTGGCCCTCCCCAGCGTGGATGGGCCCCATGCCACCCGTTGAGCGCTGGAGTAGAAAAAGAAAGGTGGAGGAAAGAGGAAGTCGCTCTCTGTTTGAGCTGAGACGTCCGTCTTCTGCCCTCGGCCTTCGCAGCTGCCGGTTCTCCCATCTTTGGTCTTGGACCGAGTCCGCCACCCGCTCTCCTGGGTCTCCAGCTCGATGGGTGGCACTTTGCAGCCTCCATCACCCCATGAGGCAATCCCTAGAATACACCTCCTCTTGCACCTATCTCTAGGTATCCTATGGGCTCTGATTCTCCGGAGAACCTTGACGAATACGGAGGACGATGGCTAGAGAAGGTGACAGGGGTGGAAGACGATGGGCAGGAGGTTTTCCAAGATGACGTGGGTGGCGTCTGAGGTCACGTGAATAAAGTCGGGGCTGCGGCCTGGAACGGACGCTCCCCAAGACTCTCCAGAAGGAATCAGCCCTGCTGACCCCCTGGTTTCAGACTTCCAGTCTCTAGAAGCTTGAGCAAATCCATTGCTGTTGCCTTAAGACCCGCAGTCTATGGGACGTTGTGGTGGCAGCCGCGGGAGACCGGTCCGAGGAGGATCAGACGCCTTCTAATCGTCTTTCCCCGAAAGCAATTGTGAGTCTGTGCTGTTAGTGATAACGTCTCTGCACCCACCTGTTTCTCTTTCCCATCACGGTGCCTTCGGCGCGGGCGGGTGGGGAGACACGCGAGAGTCAGGGGCAGGAACGAGGAAGGCACGGCACGCTCGTTCTGGGTCCTTCTGCTGCACGGTTGGTCTGCCGTCTGTCAATCAAGTTTCCGAGTGGCAGGCGACGGAATAGCCTTCTGAATCGTTGTGCAAAAGGACAAGGAATTTGTTCAAAGAACCTTGGACCCTCGAGGAATCGCGCAAACGTTCTGGTGCGGGGCACAAGCATCAGAAGCGTTCAGACTCTTATAGGATCCCCTCGCCCAGGAGGTGGGCAGGAGCTGAGATTTGCTTCTCACCGACAGCTTATGGCAAAGGTGGTGGGGTGTCACCTCCGTGACCTCACTACGTAGGACTCAGTTTGGTTAGCAGACGCCCTCCGGTCTTCCTCTCCCTCTGGGTCGCTGGCTTGGACGAGGCAGCTCCCGTGAGGCAAGAGGCCGTGTTGCAGGAACCCACACGACACAGAATAACGGGTGACCCCCAGGAGCTGAGGGCTAGTTCCAGCCAGAAGCTGCACCCTCGGTCCTGCACCCGCAAGGAAGTGAATTCCCCCGACAACCTCAAGAAGTTGGAAGCCGATGGCAGAGTGACCTTGCCTGGAGTACTCAATGAACGTCTTCATGATGGCCCTAAAGTCATCAGGATTTGTAAAAGCATCATGGAGCCAAACTCCCACTCATGACTGGGCCATACAATCTCTTTTTCACTATTTCAGTTCAAATGGGAGGCTCCTCGGGTCTCCTGGGACAGGCGAATCTGTTTCAACCAGTTGACGACTTTAAAAATTCATATAAGCAAAGGGGACTTCCACTCAGTGGAAATGAAAACCACGCCCATATATGTCTTTGTTTTCTAACCACAGATTAGATCAAAAAAACACATGCAGTCAAGCCAGGATGAGTCATTCGGCATCTGGAAGACACTTGCACTCGGTAATTGCATAAAAATCGTGCATCCTTCATACTTTGTATCCGTCTTTGTAACGGATATAATGCAAGGAGAATGGCACACATCCGTTATGCTCCCTGAGAGCAAATTCTTGCAAATTCAAGGAGGTGGGGGGGGGGGGATTTCAGATTTTGTTTATTTAAAGTGATGACAGGACGACCTTTTTTCTTTCCGTTTGCAATTCTGCCTTGACGTGAACGCAGCAGGCGCAGGTCACCCAACAGGAGGGAAGACCAGTCAGTGGTGGTTCCCTCGAACACAGGAAAATGAGGATGGCAGAAGCCATCGCTGACTACTCCAGGCAGGTAACTGTGCCATCGTTAACATTTTCACACCCCCTCCCCCCTCCCTGTTCCTGACCAGGCTGAGACCCTCATCACCTGGGCTCCTGGGCTCCATCTTCCCAACCTTGCTACCCGAGGCGTGGTCCCCATGAACCAGCAGCATCCGCATCCCCTGGCTGCTCACTGGAGATGCCGAATCCCCGGCCCCACCTCCCAGATGACAGCCATCAGGGTCTGCCTTTGAACAAGCTCCGCTGGTGGTTCCTGAACTCAATAAAGGTTGGCCACCATGGGTTTCAACCCATTGGATCCCCTACTGACAAGCTGAGCGTTCCGAAACACGGGATCTGCATGGTTGTCCATGAAGGGTGCAGCATGCCACTCATAACCCTACACGTGTCCACCACTTCCCCCTCCCGGTTCCCTTGTCTCTGTCTCCCTTCTTCATTCTGCATCCCCAGCACTCCCTCTTCTGTCCTAATACGCTCACCTCTGACCCCCTGACCCCTTGGCTGACCTTTGCTCCCCATCACCTGAGACAGGGCGACACCTTCGGATTGTGTCCGACATGCTTTGGTCCCACTGAAGGGACCGGAACAAGCCACCCTGGCATAGGCCTCTTCTGTCTATGGATTATTTTCAGCTAACGGCCACTGAGAACCAGCAGATGCAGGAAACGCTCCAAGGACGGGGCAGAAGGGTCCTTTCTGTACAGGAAATTCACTTTTCCGGAGGAGAAATGTCCATCTGTCGAGACACCTGGAAAGAGCGGCCTCTTCACAACTCTTGTCCATGGAGAACGCAGGGGCCGGAGTCGGCGTCACAAACCCTACTAATTACACTCGTCCACCATACTTTCCTGGTCGCCTTCCCATAACTCGCCTCCCGTGCCCAGAAGCCCCAAACCCCTTTCCTTTGTTGTTATTTAGACCCAAGTTCGAACCACCTCTTTGGGTTCTCATCGCTGGGAGCTCCCGCGTGTTCCAGGCACGATGCACGTGTTCATAGACGCCTGGTTGCTCTTGTCTTGTTGATCCGTCTCTGGCCAGCCTCACTCAACGGGCCGCAGCTGGAGAACCTAAGATGGGCAGAGGAAGAGATTTTTTTCCTTCTCTACAATTCCATGGATGAATTTTTTATCCTCATCGATGTCACCTTCTTTCTGTATCTTGAGGGCTCCGATTAGTGACAGCCCCCCAGGCACCGAAAATAAGACCTCCGAGTGAGTGGATGCATCCATCAGGGACACGTTAGAGGCCTCTGCAATCAACGGTAAGCTGCGCCCGGGGTCAGCAGATGAGGGCCAGCCACCGACACCCGGCCCACTGCCTATTTTTGCACAGCCCATGAGCTATGCAAAGTGGTTTTCCACCTTTTTAAACAGTGGAAAACAAACTGCAAAGAACATTTCATGACGTGACAGGAATATCATACGCAATTCAAAGTCCGGAGTCCATAAGGAAAGTTTGAGCGGCACACAGACGCGCCTGTTCATTTTCCCCCCTGCCTAGGCCTGTGTGGGGGATCAGAACGGGCCACCCCAAAATGCGTCTCTTTGGGTTGGTAATTTTTAAGAACAAAAGACTTGGGGAAAAAAAAAAAAATCTTTGACCTTTCCCCTAACTGCCTAAACGAATTGAAGATACACAAGGCCTGTCCCAGGAAGGAGCTAATACCATGGATAACTCTAGGATAATATAAACGAGGTGCGGCAGATAAGGAGGAACCGAACAGGGGCCATTTAGTCAAAGTCCTCTCCATCAGTCATAGTCTTTACAAGACACGGTCAACATTTGCTTTTCCATCTCCCCGTAAATTGCCTTTCTCCCCTTTGAAGTCCCAAACCACCCCTCACCCCTCCAACATCCTCCTCTGTCTTTAGCTGAAGATGATTATTCAAGGTGGTGGCTTCCGCCATGTTGGCGACGTCCTCAGATTTCCTGGGTTTCTCCCGTGCGTACACGTGATTAAACTTGATTTCCGCCTGTGATTCTGTCTCCTGTCAATTTAATGCTCGGCCCAGCCAGAAAGACCCAGAAAAGGAGAGGAATAGTTCTGTCCAGGACCTGCAGGAGCACATCTTGTCATCTCGCTCGCTGAGATCCATGGGCAGCATTACAGGGAGTCTTTTCAATGGAAAAAAATAAATAAATAAACAGACGCTCAGAGAAGTCGAAAGCCTTTTATCGGATCCCCTGAAAGCCTTGGAGTTTGCTAAGTGAGGGAGCCATCAAGCTGTGTTTGTTATGTTAACGAGGAGACTTCGGCCTGGACCTCAGCCTGGGGGCTGGTCTCCAGGGGAACCAAACCCTGAGATAAGAGGGTTGGAAATTGCAGCCCCACCCCTGGCCTCGGGGAGGGGAGAGAGGCGGCAGATGGAGCGCCGTCACCCATGCTCCACCATTTATGCCTGTAAATGCCCATCCTGCATAGGTAATGGAACCCCCATAAAAACCCCAAAGGACGGGGTTCAGAGAGCTTCCGGGTTGGTGGAGATGCGGGGAGAGTGCCGCACCCAGAGACAGCAAGGGAGAGCCAGGCCCTCTCCCCACACCTTGCCTTGTGCATCTCTTCCATCTGGCTGCCCCTGAGTTGCATCCTTTTATAATAAACCGGTTCTCTGGGAAGGAAGAGGTTTCTCCGCGATCTGTGAGCCGCTCTAGCAAATCAACCGAACCCAAGGAGCGGGGCGCGGGAACCTCCCATCCCTAGTCGGTGGCTCAGAAGCACAGATGACAACGGGGACGTGCGATGGGCGTCTGAAGTCGGGGACAGGCTCGCGGGACCGAGCCCTTCCGCCTGTGGGATCTGTTCAACCAGCCGTCACCCGCTGCGGCCCGTCCACCTCCCCACGCATCCTCATCCCCGTTCTGAGCTCCCATTTTCCCAGCTTCTCGGTGCTGTGCCGGCTCGACCTATGACCCCTCCAGAGGCTGGCATTCCTGGAACCTCTGCGTCCACCTGGACGGCCGGCTGGAGGTGCCCGAGAGCTTGGGACCTGCTCTCAGACGGCCCTTAGCCGCTGGCTGACTGTAGGTTCTGCGGTCAGCGGGTCCGAATGGGTTCCCGGGGCGGACTCGACCCCCAGAGCTTTCGGATGCCAATCCTGAACTCCCAGTTGGCCAAACCTCAGAGTCTGCTTCTGGGAACCTGACCCCAGACGCGACCTCCCCTCCTCGCTCAGAGAACTCTGATTTTGGGGGGCGGGGACTCTGATTTTGGTGGGGGGGACTCTGATTTTGGGGGGGGACTCTGACTTTGGGGGGGGGATGTAAGCAGCCCTTGTCAGTCAGCCCCCCGTAGGGATAGATCTTCATGCCACGCTAACTGAGGCCCGTTTCCGTCGCCCAGGGAGGCAGCTCCCACACAGGGAGCATCGCCCGCCCGCCCCCATTTCAAATCCCCTTTTCCCCTCTTGCCCCTTAGAAGTCCCAAGAAAACAACCCACCGACGCCATTCTGAAAACACAAAAATCCACCTTCAAGTCATAAAACCAGTAAACGTTTCTCGGCTTCCTCTTTCCCTCCGAACTCGGTGTTAAAAATTACGTATTTCTTAGTATTTAGGGCGAATGGCTCTCTCTGAGGCTCGGAACAAACACCGGTGCTTCGGCGAGGTTGGTTGGCTTGACGACCGACTGACTGACCGACCGGCTGGAAAACAAACAAGGCAGGCGGTGAATTTACAAAAGAAGCAGGAGAAACACCCGCCGCCCAGAAAGCGTCCCCAGGATGTCCCCGGGCTTTGATGGCTCAGCTCACGGGTTTTTCCGCTGGCCTCCCTTCTGTTGTTTTCTTGCAGCGTCGCCATGGAGACGGGCTGCCCTTCTCTGAAACGGCTTCTCTCGCCGCAAAGAACGCGGTGCAAGACTGACTGCTCCGTTCGAGGCTTTTAAAAACAGCGAGGAACTGAAAAGTTTTAGAGCGGGCAGCAAATTTATATTCTGAGAGCGATTTGCCACGGCGCTGGATATTTTTGAAAGCGGGAACACGGAAGCAGACAGGAGCGTAACCAGAGAAAGGAAACCAGTGTGCGAGTCCAGCCGGGAGCCGGCCTCCAGGGTGGGGCAATTCCGTCTTTCTTTGGCCTTCGTGCCGTCCTGACCTCTCCGCCCACTGTTTTCCACAACACGAAAGTCGCACGTTCCTCAAATGGGTAAGACGTGCTTCCCATCTGAAGACTCCGGGGTCTTCACGCGTGCATGTCTCCAATCTAAAGAAGGTCAGGTACGGTCCAGAAACGTGGACACTGCGACATCAACAAACACCTCGCCGGTAATTTCGGTGCTTTTTCTCCTTTGCACAGAAGAGATTGTGTGCCTGATGCTTTTTTCAAGATGCAGGAAGAGAATATGCCTTTATTCTTCTCCTTCTTGACCCTCCATATGACTCCAGGGGCAAGGGGGCCAGGATGGCTCTGTCCGGTGGACACGAGCGTGGCCGCCATCACACATGGTATCCAGCGGGCGCCTCCATCACACATATGGTACCCACTGGGCACCTCCATCACACATGTGACACCAATGGGTGCCTCCATCACACATATGACACCTATTGGTGCCTCCATCACACATATGGTACCCACTGGGCACCTCCATCACACATGTGACACCAATGGGTGCCTCCATCACACATATGACACCTATTGGTGCCTCCATCACCCATATGGTACCCACTGGGCACCTCCATCACCCATATGACACCAATGGGTGCCTCCATCACACATATGGTACCCACTGGGCACCTCCATCACACATGTGACACCAATGGGTGCCTCCATCACACATATGACACCTATTGGTGCCTCCATCACCCATATGGTACCCACTGGGCACCTCCATCACCCATATGACACCACTGGGAGCCTCCATCGCACGTATGGTACTCACAGGGCACCTCCATCTGGGCCAGATCCCCTACAGAGATCCCAAGTCACGTAATTCTCACGAGGCCAAGAAGGAAAGCCTTCCTTCCCTCTCACATCTGGACAAATGTCCCCTTCACCCGTCTCTCTCTCCCTCTCTCAATTTGTCTCTGTCTGTCCTCTCTTTCCTTCCTATCTCCATCTTCTGCGTCTTTCCCCCCTCCTCCTGCTCTCTGTGCCTAGACTCCCACATCAAGCTCACTCCTCCTTCCATGCACACACACACACACGTGTGCACACCCATGCACGGGGACCACCTGCTGCTCACACATGGCCTCCAGCTAAGACTCCGGTCCCCCTGCACGGCTTTTTCCAAACCTCCAAACCTGGAGTAGATCCGAGCCCTTCAGAAATGCTTGCCCATCTACCTCCAAACAAATTCCAAAACCCCACTTACCCCTTGTGCATTTTGAAAACATCCATCTACGTGTCTTAACTGTGAATTAAAATACACTCATTATTTATACGACATAGAAAATCTCGAATATCTTATAAAATAGGAACCTGGACTGAATTTGAACACAAATGTCATAAAATTCTTCATTAGGAGGATCCTAACTACCTAACGGAAGAAAGAATGCAGAATCTGAAAAAAATTAAAAAAAAAAATAAAGGACAAGTTTTATCCATGGATTTTGTCCAGTGACTCTGGAAAAATTGGGTCATCTGGCCCAATATTGTAGCTCCGTTGAAAAGAGTCACTGTGTTAGCCTAGACTGCTCGGCTGGTTTTGGATACAGAACATCCCCAAATAGTCAAAACACCCCATTTTTCAAGCCCAGCTGAGTATCATCAGAAATACGGGTCAACCCTAATGTGCTGAGGGTCCCTGGAGTAGCCCCTCATGGAGACGTCCCCAAGCCGGGATTTCATTTTATTCTTTTATTCGGGGGAAAGGGGCTCATGGTATTGGGAGGTGGAATGGGTGTCCAGGATGAATCTCAACGTGGCCAACCTTCGATGATTTCAGGAATCATCAAGAGACTTTGCTCAAACGCAGACCCTGATTTGTTACCTCGGGGGCATCATCCTGGAGAGTGAGCATCTCCAATGAAAAGCCAGGGGATGCGGAGGCTGCGGGTCCATGGACCCCACCTTGGGGGTAGCAAGGTTGGGAAGACGGAGCCCGGGAGCCCAGGCGATGAGTGTCTGAAGCTGGTCAGGAGCAGGGAGGTTGGGAGGACGAGTTGGAAGGTTAATGAGGGCAGAATTCCCTACCTGGAGCAGCAGACCACGGCTCCAGCCAGCCTCATCTTTCCCATTTTCGAGTGAACCCTTCCCGATGGTCTCCTTCCCGTTGGCGGCCTACGCGTGGCTGTGTTCACGTCAAGACAGAATGGCAAACGGAAAGAAAAAAGGTCACCGTGTCTGATTGTCTTTATCATCACCAGAAACCCCAGATTAGCAGCCCCCTCTGCAAGCCGCGGTCGCCCAGGGGGTCTCAGGTGTGGACAACCTGGAAGTTGACCGTGGTGAGGTTGCCCACGGGACTGCTGGCCGTGGAACACCTCAGCCGGCCTGGGTGCAGACTCCGCCTGGGCAGACGTCCCACGCCATCCAGCTGCACCTACGGTTGACTTGTGGCAAGGCCGTGAGCTCCCTCAGGGCCAAACTTTGTCAGCTAGGTACCTGGCTCAGGTTGGGGGGGGGGGGCGGGGGCTCAGGTGTTACCTCCCAGATGAATCTACGAAGGAGTTGATGAGCTGTCATCCCTTGGGTGACACCCACTGATGGCACTCATGAGGATTTGTCTCCTCTGTGGCCCCTGCCAGCGCTTCCTCTCCCATCTCCGCAGCTCTGGCCCTCTTCTCTGAAGACTGATTTGCTCAGTAGCTATTTGTCCAGTGGGTGGGTGGGTGGGTGAGGCCGTCCCTCAAAGCCAGGCCCTTCAGAGGAGTAGCCAAAAGCAGCTGCCTGAGACTTTTCCGAGTCTTCCTCTGGGGTGTGGGTCCACTCCCCGACCCCTGCTCTCACATCAAAGCTTGCCTTTTCCAGACTCTTCTTCCCCCCTTGGGTGCTGCACCATGACCACAACTGACAGGCAAGGGAATTGATTGCAAACGTCTGTAGTAGACGCCTTTGGTTGCCTCCCCATCCTTCCACCCTTTGGTGACCAGACTCTGATTTTGCACAGGTGTCCGGGGCGCCATCTCTGACCGAGGAGGTAAGACCCCTGCATCTTGCAAAGCTTTCCCACCCCCATGGCGTCAGCTAAAATTCACACACGGGTAGAATGACAGCCGCAAAACTCTACGCTCTTGGGGAGACGGGAAGTCTTAACGGTGCCCTTGCAAAATGAGGGCCTCCCAGCCTCCATCTGTGGGCAAAGCTGAGCTCGACCCTCCACCTCTGAAGTCCACAGTGATGGACAGTGGTCCCCCATTGGGTCCGGCCAAGATGGTCCCAGCTTGACTTGGAACTCGGGTCTCTTAGAAACTGACGTAAGAATAAAGCAGAGGTACAGAAAGGACAAGAGAAGAACCCAGTCTTTCCACGTCCCTTCCATTTTAGGTGAATATAGAAAAGAATTGCACATTTTCACACACGCCCGGGCTAACTGACACTAATTACTGCCGAGACCATACAGTTCAGCCCCAACGTAAGATCCGTCTATTGCCAGAAACACATTTGGTATTTTACAAACAATCCTACAGTCAAGAGTTCCCCACAAAATCATGTAGCAAATCCCACCAGATTAACTCCCGCGTATAAAGTCCAGATATATAGGCGACTTTTAAAAATCCTGAATGATCTGTTCCGACTATCAGACGTGGTCCAGTTCACCTGGGCAATTGCTAAATCATTGCTTTTTTTGTTGTTGCCACATAAACACAATTGTGGCCAGCCCTGAGGGGCCCAGCGGTTAAGATTCAGCGCTCTCCCTGAGACCCAGGTTCATCTCCCGGGCAGGGAACCACACCGCCCATCTGCTGGTCGTCATACTGCGCCGGCTGCATGCGGCTGTGATGCTGAAAGCTGTGCCACCGGGATTTCCAATGCCAGCAGGGTCCCGCATGATGGACAGCTGTCAGCAGAGCTTCCAGACCAAGACAGACAGGGAAGAAGGAGCTGCCCACCCGCTTCCGAAAACGTTGGCCGTGAAAACCCTGTAAATAGCAGCAGAGCATCATCTGATAGACTGGGAGCGGGAGAGGATGGCACAGAAAGACTGAGCGTGGCTCTCCTCTGCTGTCCACACGGGCACTGGGGGTCAGAATCCACTCGACCACACAAACAACCGAAAAAACACTGTAATGCATTTAGATATTCATTAAATTAAAGGGCCCAGCACCAAGTCTAATGACCACAGTGCCTTTGAACTGATGTTGAGCATAAAGGATAGTTTCAGACATCTGCTCCTCTGGTACGGCGCTAGAAAAATAACGAAATATCTGTGGTCACGAGTGGTGACAAAACCACAGGGGATGTTAGTTCTGCTGTGGTTTGTGGCCCGCGTCCCCAAGGAAATGTCAAATTCAGAAGTAGGTGGAAGTAGACACGTAAATGGACGTAAAGTAGACGGGGTCTCCACGCACGGCAGCGCGACCAACAAGACCCCCAGTACCGCGGAATGGAAGGGAAAGGCTATTCGTCCTGCTCTTCCTGAAGCACCGTGGAAATCCCGCGCGAATGGCAGAAATGATTGACACGAAATTGCACGCTCAACCGCGCCCTCGCGCTTCCTTTTGAATCAGTCCCTCATCGAGCACAGACCTTATGTTTGGGGACGTTGGGTTCGACGGGATCCATCTGGTGAAAATAATAAGAATAAGACGATGTTTCATAGACTGAGCTATGGGGGGAAGTCTTTCTGGTTTGAATCTGATTCGATCTAAGACTTATTTCGCCCAGAGCAAGCCTGACTTACGGCCCCCCGAACATGCCTTGTACGCCTGCTTCAAACGTTTCCCCAAAGCCCAGGATGCCCTCTGGAAAGATAGGATGCATATCTCCCTTCCTCTGACACCGATACCAGCATTTCTTGGAAGATAAGCTTTTCTTCCTCGAGAACCAAGGTCAAGTCGACCTGCTGTGTACGTGCTAAACTCTGGCAGAACATCTTCTTCTGACTTCGGGGAAAAAAAAAAAAAAAAAAAATTGTGTTCCCGTCGCGCTTGATGTATGTTCTTTGTTCCGAAATGGTTTTATAAGCATGCAGTAAACCACGCTTTTTCGGAGCGCTTTCCTCCCCGTGGAAGAGAGCGCTTCTGGGCTGGCCGTGACATTAGCTCCTTAAATATCCCTCCATCTTTCTTATCTATAGATTGGTTATTGATTATTTGCATTGACACAACATTGGACGAAGGTGTCTATCAGACAGTGAGCGATTTGCTGTACCTTCCACGTAAAGCAAGCGCGTGATCTATTGGGAGCCGAGTGAGGAACGTGCCTCTGAGATTTTACACCCTTCCCACGCGCAGACCTGGACGTGCATTGCTCTTACAGCTCATCTGGAACCTGGGTTCTCCCGTTGCGTCAGAATCACAACTCCTGGAAAGGCTCGTGGAAGAAATTACCTGTAGGTCGTTCTATGCCGAAAATGATCGGGAGCGGCATTTGCAAACCTAGTCCGTGCATGTTCTTTAACTTATCCGCGTGACGACGTGTCATCAGGCAAGAGAGTCAACATCAAGGAGTTTGGGACCCTTGCATTTGGCCCCATTTGGAGAAGCAGGAAGAGTGTGAGAGCTGGATTCAGCCGGACCTGCGCTCAGCTCTCAGTTCCAAGCACTGTGACCTGTGGGCGGCCCTGAAGGAAGGCCGTTGCAGCCACTCAGCCCCATGCACAGATGTTTCCAGAAGCAGAGAGTCTTCTTGGCCAAGGGGTCTTTGAAGGCCACCGAGAAGCCCTAGGTGACAGGCTCACGGTAAAGAAAACGCTCTCAGAGGGAACCGGAACGGGGGGATATGACACAGAGAAGGGAATGGAGAGCGGTAGTGGGGAGCCATGGGGCTACGTTCAAGAGGACGGTTGGAGACATCCTCTTCCAGAAGTTTCTAGAAGGTTCTGGAAGGTGACGTGTGGGAGAAGTGTCTGGGAGCTTTTGGTCCAGAACAATCCCCTGGAGATGCTTTTAGGGAAGAGGGAACAGAAAGAACCCATAGCTGGTTCTGGGGCTGTGGGGACTGAGGCGCGAGGTGGACAGGATGGAGACAGTGGGGGTGATGGGGCCGGCAGCCGCAGGACAGTCAGAGTTGAATGTCCCGTGAGCCGACAGCCTTTCCCAGGCCTGTGGCCTATGAGGAAGACGACTTTTTGGAGCTAAGGAAGGGTTGGGTCCACCGCGCACTTGACTCGTAAGTGGATATTTCCACGTGTTACGATTTTTCTCTGGTGAAATTCAAATAATGTGACATTCACCATTTTAAAGTGCGGGATCCAGAGGCATTGAGCACATTCACCATGTCGTGCAACCACCATCTCTATCTGGTTCCAGAACATTCTCATCTCCCCAAAGGAGACCCCATACCCATCAGCGGTCACTCTCCATCCTCCTCCCCCAGCTCCTGGCAACCACGAATCCACTCTCTGTCTGTGGATTTGCCTCTTCCGGACAGTCCACATAAATGGAATCACCCGCCATGTGACATTCTGTGTCTGGTTCTCTCACTGAGCATCATGTGTTCAAGGACCAGCCAAGTTGTAGGTTGTGTCAGTGTTTCACTCCTTTTCAAGGCTGAGTAATATTCCACTATACGATGGACCACCTTCTGTTCATCCATTCCTCTGTCCACGGACTTTGGGGTCGTTTCCAACTTTGGGCTACTTTGGATAGTGTTTCTGTGAAGCTTCATGCACAAGCTTTTGTTTGAACATCTGTTTTTAATTCCTTTGGGTATACGTACCTAGGAGTGGAATTGCTGGATCATTGGGTGATTCTATGCTTAACCATTTGAGGAACCACCAAACCCTTTCCTCCAACAGCTGCGCCATTTTACCCGCCCACCAGCCATGTGGAAGGCTTCTAAGTTCTCCACATCCTCATCAACAATTCTTACTTTCTGCCTTTTTAAAAAATTATAATCATCCTATGATGGGTTGGGGCCTTCCAAGTCGCTCACAACTCTGGTCCTGTACGTCTGAG
>NC_091820.1:867500-872500 GCF_041296235.1 Equus asinus | reverse complement strand
ATCAGAGGGGTGTCCCAGGTGGAGAAGTAACAGTTGAGCGGATGGCTCAAGAATGAGGAGGCATGAAAGGCTCAAAGAGGGGGCGGAAGGGAGTTTGGGGAGGCAGGACTTGCCCGTGCAAAGGTCCTGTGTGGACGGGACCGAGGATGGCCGTGGGGCTAAGAGTGGAGAACAAGAGGCCGTGTGTGGTGACGCTGAGCAGATGGAGGCCATCCTTGCTTTCCATTCTACCATCTCCCTCTTTGCTGCTCCCAAGGGCCCCCTCCCGCCACCCAGCTGCCCAGCTCGGTGCCCTTGGCTCCGGGTGTCACACTGCTGTTGCTCCTGTCCTCATCGCTCACATCCTTCCTTTGAGCATCTCAGCGCGAAGTTCATTTTTCCCATCAGAGAAGCGGACGCTCCTACAGACAACCGGGAAAACCAAAGGCAGACCCGAAAAGGAGAACGACCCCCCCAAATTTGCCCTTGGCGGGAAACCCGGGATCTTGCCGGCACCCATCTCCTTGACGGTTAGCTTCTCCCCTTGTGCGCTAAGTTGCTTAGACCGGATCCCATGGCAGCTTTCCCTTCATGTGGACAGGGCGCCCTCTCTCACTTGGAGGCTCCAGGGCCTGTCCCCAAATCTCTCTACGGTCCCCCCACTGCAAGGACACACCCCTTCTGCACACCTGGTGCCCTTGGGAGTCACCACCTTCCTGCAACGTGGTTCATGCGGCCCCGGCCCCACAGGTCAGAGCCTCCCCTCTGGCTCTGGATCCCATAATCGTCCAGACCCCACGGGGTTGGCTAAAGACTGGACCCCAAACGCACCCTGGAGCCTTCCACGACCAAAGGGGGGCTTTGTACATGGGATTAAGTTAAGCATCTCGAGATGGGAAGATAATTCTAGATTTTCATCTGTGGAATCCCAAGATTCCTGACAAGAGAGGGCGAGCTGACCAGAGAAAAAGGGAGCTGGGCGGATGGAAGCAGAGGGCCGAGTGACGGCTTCGAAGACGGGGCAAGGAGCCACGAGCCAAGGAAGCCAGGTGGCTTCTGGGAGCCGGGAAAGGCAAGCAACGCCTTCTTCTCTAGCGACGTCGGGGAGAGAGCGTGGCCCTGCCAACATCCGGATCGCCGTCTGTGAAACCCATTGCAGACTTCCGGCCTCCAAAAAATCGAAGACGACGCGTCTGTCTTGTGGAAAGCGTTGGGGAACGGTGACAGCAGCACCAGGAAATGAATCCACTGCCTCCTCCGTGCTTCTTCCTCTGCCCACTGTGTGCGGAGGCCCGCTCCACTTCCAAAGGTGTTTGCGGTCCTTGAGCGGCATGCCCAGCGCCACCCTGAGGGGTGGGCTTAACCACGCAAGATTTGTTTGGACTCTGTTGTTAACCAATATTGCGTCTTGATGGACCCACGCGGCCATTCAGCCTAAACGCCAGTCAGCTCAGGACACAGAGCATCCTGGGAGTTTCACCCACCACCGGGGAAACTGATGCTGAGGTTTCACCCAACACCAAATACGTCCGAATCTCAGGGCTGGGGGGCAGCCCGACTCCGGTGTTTCTTAAGCTCCCCGGGTGATTCCATCCAGCAGGCAGGGCTGAGTCCATGGGAGCCTGCAGAATCGCTCACAGGTTTGCAAGAATAATTCAGACAGCAGAGCCCCGCCCCGACCTGGGAGCCCGAAGTCGGTCGTGACCCCCCAATCACCTCTGCCGCTTTCCAGTTGGACACATCGCTCGCTCTTAGGCACGGGTGGGGCGCCTGGGGCCCCGTTGACCAGGGCATTCCGGTTTCCCTACGACTCAGCCGTCACTTCCGAGGAGCCTCCCTCTGACCTGGGAGCCTCAGGGCACCTGCAGAAGCAGCAGAGAGGGAGTTTTAAGTGCTTATAAATGAATAGAATTGGAGGGGGTCTCATTTGAACTACAGGACACTAAGTAAAGATTCCTTCTTGAGCTGATCAAAAAAAAGATGACACATGCACCCCTATGTTCATCACACTGCACCACAGCCAAGACGTGGAAGCAACGCGAGCGCCCAGTGACTGATGAATGCATAAAGAAGACGTGGTATATATACACGATGGAATACTACTCAGCCCTAAAAAAGGCAAAACCTTGCCATTTGCAACGACATGGATGGACCTGGAGGGAATTATGCTGAGCGAAATAAGCCAGACTGAGAAAGACAAACACCACATGATTTCACTCATGTGTGGAATATGAATAAACACATAGACAAAGAAAATAGTTCAGTGGTTACCAGGGGAAGTGGGGTTGATGGGGAGCACTTATGTGGTGACGGTCAAGAAATAACGTGCAACCGAAACCTCACATTGATGTAAACTATTATGAACTCAATAAAAAAAATTAAAAAAAAAAAAAAAGATGCCTTACAAGAAAAGGATGGCGTACTCAACTAAATTCGAGGCTCCCGGGAGAGTCGCTTATTAATCCCGTCCACGCTGGAGCCACAGAGAGACGGCATCCACACTGCTGGGTCCCACGGAGCAGCTCCGGACTGCGGTAACATTCACCCCCCCACGGCCAACCTCACAGGGACTCTCCGGGTAGAACTCCCACCGCCAGAGACACTCGCAACACCGTAGGCCGCGGCTCCGTGCAACCATCCTAGTGACAGCAGCACGCCGGCGTCTCCCAGGAGCGTGCCGACGGATCAGCGGGTAGAGCTGGGACCCTTCTAAGTGAACATCTGCACCGTTATTTCCTTCAATGAGTCGACTAATCGGATGTCTTCGGGTGAGAAATCTCGCCATCCTCTGCTAACACACACACACACCCACATGCACACACAGCAGAGCACAGAATGAATCATTCCACTTGCATCTGACACAAAGGGCTTTTTTTTTTTTTTAACCCTTTTGGAACGGACCTCCAAGGACTAACAGATGCATATCATCAAGGGGATGGGGACGGCGAATTGTGAAAAAAAAAACACACACACAAAATAAACAAAAATGCATATGCGCGGGCACATGTTTGCACATTCGTCTCCAGAGCGGCCAGCTGTCCCGAGGCAGCGAACCCAACTCAGCTACGCGGAGACGGAGGGACACGCGTGAGCCGCACACGTCAGGGCTCCAGGACATCTAATTTCATATCCGCCTGAATTCCACAATAACAGTTAAAGCGCACCGATCCCTCAGACTTACGGGGTTGCCTGTTTACCAACGATTATTTGTCTCCACAAATTTCTATAACATTCACGCGACATTTGATTTTAGACCTTTGTGTCTGAGAGTGGATGCTTTTTGGGAGATATAGCTGAATCCAGAATCAAATTATCACATTTCCGTTACTCTCAAGTTGTGTGCGTATTAAACCCTATTGCAAGGATTTAAAACACCTTTGCAATAGAACTTCATAAATAACCCCGGTTTAACATGCTCGCTCTTTCTGTTGGCACTGGAAGGGGGAAGCGAGGAGCATTGTAGGAAAGTCTTGTTTGTTTTGATTCTGCAGTGACGGAAAGGAATAGGGCGCGATGGATAAACAATTTTGTACATGTTTCAGGAAGTTTTATCCACCCAGAAAAAAAAAAAAAAAAACCAGGCAGGCATTTAAAACTCCAATTCACCCAAGAAAATATCTGACTCATGATTCAGGCATTGGCCCAAGCAGAAAAAGCTAAGTAATTTTACGAGGTAGGCTGTGCATTTCTAATAGATCTGAAAGCTTTTAACTTTTTTTTTGGGGGGGGGTCAATTTTCCTGCTAGCAAAACCGCCACAGATAGAATTTGGGGCATACCATTTTTAGTAACCCATCACGTCTTTTGCAAACAATTCAATGAACATCTTGTACAATAAGGATTTTATAAGGAACAGAGAAATATCAGGAGATGAACAAATACACAGAGGTGCCTGTTGGACAGACTGGTGGGTAGATGCATCTTCTCCCCTCCCCAGACTCTCTCTTCAGCCAAATTCGTTTACCCAGGATCTCAAGGAACCTAGATGACTCGACCAGCTATTAGCCCCTCCCAGGCGGCTGTATATACTGACCCCAAGAGTCTGAACAGCTCTGATTACCTTCCTGAATTTTTTTTTTTTTTTGCTAAGGAAGATTAGCCCTGAGCTAACATCTGTGCCAATCTTCCTCCACTTTGTATGTGGGTCACTGCCACAGCATGGCTGACGAGTGGTGTAGGTCCACACCCGGGATCGAACCCATGAACCCTGGTTGCTGAAGCAGAGGGTGCCAAACTTAACCACTATGCCATGGGGCCGGCCTCTTATCTTCTAAACCTCTGATGCATCTGATGAGGGACATGGTTGTGGCCCTCTCATTGGGTTTGGGGAGGATTCAATGAAATCTACTCAAAAAGCGTGGTACTCAGAGGATTGGTTATGAATGTTAAGTACCATTCTTCTTCTCTGAATGTAATGTATGAGCCCAGTTAGTTCTGGAGGACACTAGGAGCCTTCACCACCTGGGGAGCTGGCTCAGCTCTGGGCTCCCAAGTAGTCGGCCTTTGGGTTGAGAGTCTATGTTCGTGAATATCCCTTCAGCTCTCCCAGTGTGGTGGTCCTCTTTCCCTCCATCTTTCTACGTGTCTGTCTATTTACCTATTTATCTATCCATCCCATCTGTCTATCATCTATTTATCCATCCATTCATCTATCCATCAATCCATCCACCCATCTCTATCCATCTATCTATCCATCTTTCTATCCATCCATCCATCCATCCATCCATCTATCCATCCATCCATCTATCTATCCATCCATCCATCTATCCATCTATCCATCCATCTATCCATCCATCCATCTATCTATCCATCCATCCATCCATCCATCCATCCACCCATCCATCCATCCATCCATCTATCCATCCATCTATCTATCCATCCATCCATCCATCCATCTATCCATCCATCCATCCATCCATCCATCCATCCATCCATCTATCTATCCATCCATCCATCCATCCATCTATCCATCTATCCATCCATCTATCCATCCATCCATCCATCCATCTATCCATCCATCTA
>NC_091820.1:837500-862500 GCF_041296235.1 Equus asinus | reverse complement strand
ACCCGTCCCGCCCACCTGGGCAAGTCATCCATCCCTTCATCTCAAGCTCCAGGCGGCTCCCGGCAAAGTCCGGCTGATGGCGTCCCCGCTGGACATCCCTCTGCCCTCAAACCCCCCAACGGAATCGGCTCCTTGCAATCTTGGCTTTCTGTGCTTGCAGAAAAAAAAAAAAAAAAAACCACTAAAAGGTTACTTGTAAATGACATTCTGGGAAGCCCCGCACATCCCATTTTCGATCTCCCGGGCCGTCACGGCAAAGTGCACGGAGATGGTGAGCTCTGTGCCGACCTCGCGGTCACTCCCCTTCCTGAATCCAGCCCCTGCATTCTCATGAGTCACCTTCCACCCCCTACACGACGGTCACGGGGAAATAAAAGACAAGGGGATGAGGAAGGCACGCTCAGCTTTGCATTTTTATTCTAGAGGCTCGGAATGGGGGCCCAGATAACGCGTTTAGCATCCCAAATTATGGGTGAGCGCATTTCCCATCTCCTTAAGGCACCGCACGCCGCCGAGGGGCTTCCAGGAACCCCAGCAGCCTTGGAATGACCCCACAGCTTAGCACACATCCATATTTACATCTCCCCCAATGGGAAATAATAGGCGCGCGCGTCCTTTTGAAGACGGAGTTAGTGACCTTCTTTCCCTGCGATGCTGAGGATAATTTGCTAAACAGACAGGGACTGTCACCCCTCTTAATTCCTTTTAGGCAAGAGGGAGGCTCGGCTGGTGACAAACAGGCCCCATAAAATCGGGACACCTCGGGGACAAAGGCGATGATTCGGCAAGCGCGGGCCAGGGTCCCCCAACATCCACCTGTGAGGTTTCTCTACGTCCGGATGGGACAGAACGCCTGCCTCGCATCCTCGCTTCCGGATGGAACCCGCGGGAACTCGCCCCTCGGGAGAAGGGCCCCAAAGCCCAGAAGCGAAGTCCGTGATCCATCAATGGAACACGGCTGTCACTCACAGCGTGAAATGGACGCTGGTTCACCACCCTCCTCGAAAGAAGACACCTCGACCCGGACGTACGACTCTGCTTGAAGTCTCGTCACGATGAATGAAAACCAAGACGGATCGCAGAATCTCAGAAAATACCCTTAACACTCAACACTCGAGGCAAACCGCCTAAACGTCCATCGACGGATGAATGGATCCAGAAAAGGTTGTCCGTACGGACAGTGGAATATTACGCAGCCTGAAAACGGAAGGGGACAACGTGGAGGAACCTGGAGGGAGGACATGATGCTCAGTGACCTGAGCCAGACACAGAAAGACAAATTCTGCGTGAACTCACTTATAGGTGGATCATCTGAAACGGTCAAAGTCACGGGAGCAGAGAGCAGAATGGTGGTGGACAGGGGCTGGGCAGAGAGAAACGGAGAGATGCTAGTCAAAGGGCACAAACTTTTTGCTATAAGATCAATTGTTTCCACCATGCGACACCGTCCCCACAGCAAGCAATCCTGCATTGCACACTCACCATTCGCTAAGAGCGTTCATCTCAAGTATTCTCACAAAAAAAAAAAACAAAAGAAAGAAATTGGTACCTGTTCGAGGTGACGAATATGTTAATTTAGCCTGTGAGCTTTTCGCATTGCGGATCAAAACATCACATTGCACACCCTGAATATTTACAAGTCATATTTGTCACTTATCCCTCAATAAAATTTAAAAAAAAAAAAAAAGCAAAGAAAACCCCAAAGGGAATAGCTCGCTTCACTCCAATGAACTAGGAACAGAGCGTTTTTATCTACGGAATGCCATTCGGACTCTAAAAACACTGTGACTGGCCATTTTAAACGTGCAATTCAAGGGTTTTTAGTTTATTTATAGAGCTGAGCCACTGTCCTCACAATTGAAAAAGAAACGCCGTACCATCTATTACGCCATCCCTCCCAGCCTCTGACAACCACTCATCCACTTTCTGTCTCCATGACTTTGCCTGTTCGGGACCTTTCACATCAATTGGATCACACAGGAGGTGGGCTATTGAGTCTGATTTCTCACACTGAGCATCATGTGTTCAAGGTCCATCCACGTTGTAGCAGTGTCAGGGCTCGGCTCTTTTTCATGGCTCAGTAATATTCCACTGCACGGATGGACCGGTTCTGTTTTTCCATCCGTCTGTTGATCGACACTTGCCTTGCTTCCGCTTTTTGGCTGTTGTGAATTCTGCTGCTGTGACCATTACATATACAAGTGCACACACACACACACCACACGTTTTTTGGGGTGGACATGTTTGCATGTTTGCATGTCTCTGGGGTCCACCCCTAGGAGGAGAACTCCTGGATTACGTGCGAAGTCTGTGATGAACCTTTTGAGCAACCGTCAGACTGTTGCATATCCGCATCACTGTAATTTCGATTTAAAGGGGCTTAACGCTGCCTCCTACGCTCCACCCCACTGGGAAATGAATCCTGGCTATTATTGTGATTTCCGCTCCTCTCTAGAGTCTCCTAAGAATTTGGGTCACGCTCCATTTTCAGGCGACTTGGAAACGGGTCCATGCAGTTTGGACACTGACGGCTTCGCTCTCCCCCTGCTGCCAGCAGCCCTTGACATCCTGGGGATGCAGGAATCCGTGCCCAGGCTGGGAACCCAGGAACCCGCAGGCCAGCCGCCCTGGACAGGCGTGGCAGAGCCAGCAGCCTGTGCACAAACTTCCTGTAGGATTTTGCGGCGCCGAGCCGTCGGCACTGGGAGCTGGCCATCTCGTCGGGGGTGGTCAGGCGCTGTGCCGCCCCTGCCGTCTGGGTGCCCCTACACCGGAGTATCAGGGGAACGTGAAATAAACATGTCACGTGTTCAGACGCTGCAGCTTCTCTGTCCCGGGAGGTGCGTTCACGGTAACGAACACAGCAGGCAGCTCGAAGCAATCCGGCCGGCTGCTTTTTTTTTGATTGTGGGGAAAAAGCATCCCCACCGATTTCTCTCTCCCTTTCTGCAAACCCTCCATCTCCTCTCTAAGACACCCAGCACATCATCAAGTTTACTCTATGACAGAAGCTCAAATGCGACACTTTCTCTGCAGGCTGCATGCTCTAAAACCCTAAACCCCACCGGAAGGTGGCGGGCACGAACTCGTTGGCACCCTCTCAGCCCCGTAAGAGGAGGCAGGCGGCCACCGCACACAGGTGTGCATGCTCCTCCGTGAGAGCTTCTAACACCCACCGCGGCGGTGGCGGCGGCCCGGCCCGGGGTCGGGGGTGCGACCTCTGGGACAGGCTGCGCGCGCCCTTGAGGGCCAGCAGGTGGCGCGAGCAGACAAGCGTCAAGGGAACCGAAGCAGATGCTCCCCAGCATGGCTCTCCATCACCCCGAGCAGAGCCGCAACCCGGGAGCTGGGTTAGCTCCAAACACACCTGCCATCATCCTGTGGCAGGATCCCGTCTTCCCCCGGATCCTTCCCAGCCCCGAAGGAAACCACGCCACCGGGTTAGAAACCAGCCGGATGAAAACTCCGTGAGGCGGGCGTCGTCAAGACAGCAGAGGATGGTCAGAGAATGAAGAGTTGAGGACGCACGGCGCGGAGGAGGGGAAACGCTTTGCAACGATGAGGAGTCGAACGATGCCCCCCACCCCCCACGAACCCTCAAATCTGGCTCGACACTCGGAAATTTAGGGTTTGTATGGGAAGACGGGAGGTTTCAAAAATCACACGCCTGTTTGACCCACATCTTACACCTTTTTAGAAACAGAACATACTTCTCTATTAATAGCGAATTATTTCTACAATTCGCCCCCAAGGAAGGTCTGGATTCGGCTGACTGCCCCAGCCACCTTATCGGAAAAGGGGGATAACAGAGTCTGCCTCAAAGGGATCGACTTTATGCAAAATATTTTCGCACACAGAAAACACCGTGAAAGGGGAACTGATTATTCCATATGGTCCATTTGGACCCCCCGAAAATCCCATGATCCCACCTTGTCTCACCCTGCGACCCTCCCAAGTGACTTTACATTCAGTCGATGGTCACGGATGTTGACCACGTGGGGATTCCTACATCCAAGGGCACGATCTTTATGAGAAACACAAAACGGCTTGTTAAAACCCAATGGACAAAGCCATAAGAATCTCCTCTCTCACCTGGGTTTCCCTTAAACCACTCGGCCACGGGGCCAGCCCGGCCTCATCGATTCTTATGCTTATGGGCAAGCACCCCCCTCTAAACAAAACACAACCCCGTAAAATCCCGACTGACGTTGGTTCTTGATGTCTCATCACCGAAGAGCTTTTCAATGTGAACGGAGACGCTATGCAGCTGCCTGCAAATTACAAGAGATTCCACGTTCTGTAAACGTGGATCCCGATGAAGGAAAGACGATTGATGGATGATCACACGGACCTTATCGCCATTTCGGACACGGAGCATATAAATTTAAGCAGCAGGACAGCCAGGATTAGCAAACAGGACTCCTAGACATCAGCCCCACGTGGATGCTCGGACGAACGAGGCAAATGACAACAGCGGGTTTTACACGGCTTCCGTCAAATCGCTCAACGTGTTTGCCACATTCTCCATGTGGCATGAAAAAATTGGCGGTAATAATTCATCCTTCCCAAAGTGGATTTTTTTTTTTTTTTTCCCCGTGAACCAAATGAAAACGAAAACAAAGTTTAAAATCGGGGCAGACCGCCGCAGACCATGGAGAGCAGGCAAGAGTGGTTCAAGGGCCACCGTCCCGGAAATAACGCCGCGAGAGATTGCCCACGTGTTTGGGGTATTTTTATGATCCCGAAGCCGTGGGGGGACTGACCTCTCTCTGTCATTTTAAAAACTACAATGCTCCTTTCTCTATCGTTCCTACACTCGTGTCCCCGACCCAGAGTTGCTGAAATAAGGTTTTCATAAAAACACGACCTAAAGTCTGAACTCGCGAGGCGCTCTGCTAACTTATGACCGCTTTTCCAAGGCGCCGAGCTTAATGAAGCTGTCTTTTGGAGCAAAGCGGTTACCCCAAGAATCTGAGAGATGTCTCCTGGTGAAACCACCCCATTCTAAAAGGTGGATGGGCTGGATTTTATCCTTTATCTTTTGCCTAAATGAAAGCAAGTTTTTGCCTCCGTCAACACACAGACTTAACCGAATCAATCATCATGATCATCATCGTCATCAGAAAAAAAAAAAACATCAAGAAGGAAAAATAACTCTAATTTCCATCCTCCTGTGCCTCCAACCCCCTTGCACACACGCTGACCGGCCACAGATTCAGAGAGCAGACTGACGGTTTGCAAACCGAGTTTTAGGAAAGGGAACAGTGGAATCTAGACGCCGGGGAACAGCCCACCAAGTTTCAAGGATGCTGAGGACCGGGTGGAGATTCAGGAGACGAGGCCCCGAGGTCCGCAGGCCCCCACAGGACAACGACCTTGTGCAGACTTCCGACACAAAATCCTATATTTTAGCGTTCAAAGCGAAGCAGAGACAGAAGCAATTATTATTGGATTACTTGAGGCCATTGAGTCAAGCCAGAGAAAGACACCGTCCAAAAACTCACAGAAAGGATGTGCAATCTTCTATATAAAACGCTGGACCGGTCCCAACTTCCTCTAGGATTGCCCTGAAGCCTCGCGGGCCATTCAGGAAAACACACACCCGTTTCCTCCACAAACCGACCTAGAGACAGCTGTTTGCCTGGGGTCCACGCTGGAGTCTCTGGTTGGTCCACGGCCAACTCTTGGTCAGCCAGCTATGGAGCCAGACAACCAGAAATTGCAGGAAATCTGGTCCCCGGAGACCTTTCTCTACTCTAGTCTGCCTGCCCCCACGCCCCTGGGTCTCCGGGGCCATGAGTTTCTAAACGTCACCCTGAGCCACCATGGAAACCAACCCATTGGGCTCACCGGCCTTCTTCTTTTGCTTAAAGACGCTCCCGGATCCCTTTGCTTGGTCAAGAACATTTGTTCTTTTCCTCGCATGCCAACTACACTGAGTGGACCAGCTCTTCATGTCTGCACCTTTCAATGCCTCATCTGCACGGCCCGGTCTTCCTTCAACGCTTCTGACATACAATTCACGTTGCCAGCAAACCCACGCGCACGCACGCACAGACGCACGCACGGACAGACGACACAGTCGCTCCCTCACGCCCCACTGAGGCGTGTTGCACGCAGCACCTTCTGGTATTTTTCAACCGGCTGGGTTTTTCAAAGGCTCACGGCATCCACTCCATCAACTTGATGATCCTTAAGGAATCGTGATGTCGCCCAAGCAGGGACGATGGGTTGTCGACTGACCGAACCTCAACTTTCCGAAGTTCAAGTTGCCCTGCAGGGTCTGACCCGGAGTTGCAGATTGCGTTACACCCTTGGGAGGAATAAAAGGCAGCCTCCACGTGACACAGGGTTTTGGAGGAAGCCAGGGGGGTATGTGGACCAGGGGCTGAGAGCCCAGGAGGCCCGGTGCAGCTAAGCGACCCAGAAGACGGGGGCAAAGAGCCGGCTGGATCCGAGGGGGGCAGACCCAGCACCCGGTTGTGAGTTTTAATCAAGGACCGTGGCCAATACGAATGGCTCTTCCTTCTACGCGTTGCATTCTCTTCCATCCTCAGGCTGCCCGGGGAATTCGATTAAATGAAACCCACGTACAACACGCGGACACACGGGGACCAACGGGAATGCACAGAAGCCGCCGCCGACGGGGATCTGGCAGCCGCCCTGAGGACTGAGTTCATCCTTTCACATCAAACAAACATCAAATTCCATTTCCTGAGCGAGAAATCGCGATGCCTCTCGTCTGGCGCCTGCCTAGGCCTCCCTACCTGGATGCTCTTTCCTGCTCTGGCCTCTGTCCTGGGCGTCCGACAGGTTCTGCCGACAAAATGAAGTTTAATGAGCAGTGTCAGAAGCTGGCTCGCCTCCCTAGGGTAGGCCGGAGTAGCAGAAACTCCTTGCATATGTGTGTGTGTGTGTGTGTGTGTGTACTGGGGGAAGGGGTTTTCAAATTCTGTTATCCTTGTTTCAGCCGATGAACAGCTAGAGGCTGGTAAGGCAGGTGCATTTCAGAATCAGAAGCTGCAGCCGTGGAAAAAATGCACAGCATTGCTGCCAATCACATGCTGCATGGCTGAGACCCACAGCTCACTGCGCGCGTGTGTGTGTGTGTGTGTGTGTGCGCCTAGCATCCTCCCCCCAGCGGGAAGGGGGTCCCCTCCCTCCCACCTATGCCATCCCCGGGGTGGGGGGAGAGCCGTCGCTGGGATAGAAGCCTCACTCAGCAGCACGAGGACCCTGGGTGCCGGATTGCTTTCTCCACACCTGCATCTCATTCCCCTAAGCTCACACGCACCTTTCCCCTGTCTCCTCACTCAGCGGCGGTCCGAGGGGACGCCGTTTCCACCTGGCTCAGCTCACGTCTTCCTTGCACCAGGCTCTGAAGGCCACGGATGCCCAGACAAAGACTCCCCAACCCCCCCCCCCCCCCCAACCCCGGCTGCTCCTGCCTCCCAAGGCACCGGGGAATCAGGGTCGGGGGCTCTGCAGGCTGCGTGCATTTACACACTGTGCCTCCAGCAGCTCCTCACCCTGCGCACATCAGGACTTATGTCAGGCACGGTGGACCACCCCCCCCCCCAAGCCCCGGCCAGCTGGGGGCCACCCGAGGGGGACCCCAGAATCAGAGCATGCTGGGCCTGAACTCTGTGTCGTTTGAGAGTGTGGGGATGGATTCTTCGTCTAGGCCCCACTTCCCCGGTCCTGCACCCCACAGACTCCACCCCCCCGGGTAGTGACTTCTTCAGGGTCCTCAGCTGGGTAGGCCGCGTCCCTCCACTCCTCTCTGCCCACTAGCCGTCAGCTGTAAACACAGCACAGCCTGCAGGAAAGGTGTGTGTGTGTCAGGATGGGGCCAGCATCCTTCTCCTCGTGCACATGGCCCAGCGGGCAAAGGAGAAAGGGAGACACACGCATATGGGGTGGGTGGGAGGGGGGGCCTTCCTGTCATGCAGGGCAGAAGCCTGGACCCCTGTTCCGGAAGGTCCACCCGTGCCTGCTGGGCTCTCCATCTCTTTCTCCCAGACCTGTGAGCCCCCCCTCCACCCGCCTTATGTAAGCCCTGACTCTGGGCCCTCTGGGTCTGAACCTTTCCTCTGCTGACCCCCTGAGGTCAGCCACGAGTTGGACGCAAGCGGCAGCCCCCTCCCCTGTTCCACCGCACCCCGAGACTGAGGAGGAAGCAAGCGGCTGCCCTGTCCGTCAGCCTGCACCAACACCCCCCCCCAATTCCTCTGTAATTACATCTCAGCAGCGCACCAGTGGCGGGGTGAGGGGTGGGGGCTCCTGAAAGAGGAAAGAAAGGGGACCCCCTAAGAGGGGCCGGCATGGGGGAGAAGGATGCAGGAGACAGCCCAGCCGAGGGGGAGGTGGAGCGAGGGGCCCCGGGGCAGCGCAGAGGCGCCAGGGGTCGCGCGCAGGGGCGCGGGTGGGGACGCCGCTCCCCGCCTCCCTCCGGGTCTGCGGCGGGTGCAACCCCCCCACCCCGCGCCCCCGCCTCCCCGCCTCCCCGCCTCCGCCTCCGCCTCCACGCCGCCCGCCGCAGCCCCTCCCGCGCTCGCCGCCGCGCCTCCCTTCGCGCCCCCCGCCGCCCGCGGACGGCTGCGCGCTGCGCCCCGCGGGGCCGGGCTCCCACCTGTCACCGCGCGCCCGCCGCCCCCCGCCGCCGCCGCCGCCGCCGCCCAAGTTTGCGGGGACTTGCCGGGGCGCGCCGCCTCCTCGCGCTCCGTCCGCGTCCGCGTCCTCGCCCATGGCCGCCGCCCCCGCCCGCCCGCCGCCCGCGCCCCCCGCGCCGCCCGCCCAGCCCCGCGGCCGCCGGGCCCGGTGAGCGCCAGGAGCGGGCGCCGTCCCCGGCACGGAGCACTGCGGATGCGGCGCGGGGCCGGCGCGGGGCTCCGGGCGCGCTCGGGGGTCGTGAGCGCCGCGCCCCGCGCCCCCGCGCGCCCCCCGCCCGCCCGCGCGCCCCGCCGGGGCCATGCAGTCGCTCATCTCGCCGGTGACCAAGGCGATCCTGGTGGCTCTGTTCATCTTCGCCATCCTCCTCATCCTGTACGTGATCCTCTGGTACATCTGCCGCGATGTGGACTGCGACCACGGCATCTGAGCGCCGCGGGCCCCGGGGACCACCGCGCTGAGGACGCCCCCCGCGCCGGGCATGGGGGCTGGGCGGCCCGGCGGCGCTCCCCCCCCCCTGCCCCGGGCCCCACCGCGCGCTCGCCGCCGCCCCCTGGCCTTGACCTTCAGGGACGCACCGGGGAGAGCGGGTGAGTGCACTCCGGCGGCCGCCCTGCGGGGCGAGGGGTGGGGTGGGGTGGGGTGGGGTGGGGTGGGGGGGGTGCAGCCACAACTTCGCGGAGGGCGCGCGATCCGGGCACGGGACCGTCCCCGGGGTGGGCGCTGCGCCCTGGACTCCCCGCGCGGGCGCACGCGGCGGCGGGCTGCGGTGGGTGGGCGTGCAGGGGGGCCGGGCGCCGGCCTGCTGGGCCCCTCCCTGCCAGTCCCGCCCGCCGGGGCGCCTCGGGTCGGAGGACGCCGGGCTCTCCCGCCTTCGGTCGCCACCTGCACGGCGGCCAGGGGCCGAGTGGGACCGAGCTCCCGGGTACCCGGTGCTTGCCGCGCGCTGCCGGGTCCCCAACCCTTTGCCCGCGTGTCTGTGCAAGGTGAGCGCGGCGCGGGGGGCCGAGCGCATCCGCCGCAAAGGGACACCTCCAGCGAGTTATTGAAAACAGGTCGGAAGGCTGGTGCACCCTCCCTCCCACTCCCAGGCGCCCACCCACCCACCCACCTCCCCCGAGGGGCGCAACAGCTCGGGAAGGGGGCTTCCTCCCAGGCCCCCAGGCCCCCTGGTCCCTGCCCCGCAGGAGAGAGAAGGACGGGACCCGAATGAAGCTTTGCCCTCCATCAAGTGTGCCGAGCAAGTTTGGGACTTAAATAAATGTCTCGTGAGCAAGAAAAATGCGTCCCTCTGAACCTTCCTCTGCGAAAAAGAACCTGTGAGGAAAAACACCGAGTTTCAGTAGGCTGTCAATTTATGCATCTGCAGAGAGCCGGGACGTCTTCCTGCCGTAATCAGGGCATCCAGGGGAATCTTTGGGTCCCGGCTGGCTCGCCTCTGCTCTGGCCAACCTGGAGCCCTGCTTTCTGCAAATCATGTTCGTTTCTTCTCCTGCCATCCACCGTTTCCAGCCCCTGGAGGGGTTAAGCAGCCTGCAAACACAGAGACTCCTTTTCCCCCGGGAATCTTCCGAAACCCAAGGGGACCAGACTGTCTGATGTGGGGTGATTAGGGTTTGCGCGCCTGTGGTTTTCCTCTCGCGGTTAAAATCGGGGGCTGAGACAGTGAGGGATTCCTCTGCGGCAATGAAAGGCATGTCCCCAGGATCCAGTGTGTGAGGAGGAGGAGGAAGAGGAGGGCAGACCCGTTTTCATGATAATCAACACGATTTGAGAGAATAGAGGAAATTTGGAGGAGCCACCCCCTCCCCCCCCCCCACCGCCCCGTATTCTCAGTGGGAATGCATTCTTAGGGCATTCTGTGGTGCTGGCTACATAGATGCTCTCCCCAGATGTAATGGGCATCTCTAAAAGGACCTGCCCCCCCCCACCCCCTAATTCAAGTCCTAGATGCCTAAGATTTGTCCTAAAAACAAACAAACAAACAAACAAACAAACCTCTGACAACAGAATGGACAAATATTCCTGATAAATTTCCAAAGCACTGAGCTGCAGGTATGCGGTGAATTAGCCGAGGAGAAACAGGAGGAAAGCTCCACGGTCACATGCCGACACGTGGTGCCTTGAGAAGTCGTCCCGCAGAGGAGAAAAGGCCACCCAGCTGCCCGCATCCACATCCCACACACAGCACGGGAATTAGGATCCAAATTTATCCCCAGCACCTACCCTGCCAGGAACCAGGAGATGCCTGATTGTCGGGTGAGCATCTGGGAGGACGTTGGTGACTAGTGGGGCATGTCTGGGAGGGACCAGAAAACACGGTTACAATGAAAATAGTGGGAAAAAAAAATTACATAACTGACACCATCCAGGATATTTTCATCCGGCCGACGGTCGGGCCACACGGAGAATGATGCTAACCGTGCTCACAGCGGCTGAGACCTCATTCCGATCGGGTGACTTCTTCAACGTGTGCGTTCTCGGTCTCTCTCTGATTCTTTTTTTCTCACGTGTGATTTCACTCCCAAAAGAACAACGTTTATTCAGTTTCCCAGAGAAAAATCTTCCCATGGGTTAGCAGCTAGCCCCGTGCATGTGGGTTCTGTGAATGATCCAGTTAACTGTCCCTACTGAGCAGTCATCCCCACGTCGGCTCAAAGGGGCTTCACAGAAGCAGAACGAAACGTGGGGTCCAGAATTCAGGTTGCAAGGCACACACAAAGTGGACAGCTCGTTAACACTCGTGCCAAGAATCAGTGGTCCCCACAAGTAGATAGGCCCCTGAATGGAACCAGCCCCCTTTAGACAAAGTGAATCCAAGCCACTCACGTCCACACAGCTCTCTGTGACCGACAAAAGGCCTTCCCAATCCTGGGTCCTTCCAAACCTATGCCACCGTCCTGGGGAGAGGCCGGGTCATCGCTCCCATCCTCATTTCAGGTACAGAAGCCAAGGCAGAGAGAAGGCGTTTTCTGGCCCCAGGTCACACAGCCGGTCAGCTCAGAGTCGTCTCTGGAATTGACAGACGCACACTTGGAGCTTCGGGCTGGAGATGGGCACAGCCCTCTCACACTCAAGACCTCTCTGTGCTCCTGTGGAAGGAAAGCCCCGGTCCCCTTTCCGTCCAGCAGTGCACGTCTTGCTCCACCACCTCTCCGAGCGGGCCATGAGATCATGGTGACCATTTGGGTATTTCGTACCTAAAAACCGTGGGAGGCCCATTTGCATCGGGACGTTGGCGTGCACTGAGGATCATCCTCGGGGGTTCAGTCAGGTGAACCCAACTTCAAGGTAGAAGGAAGTCTCAGAAAGCTGGAAACAGTGTGACAAAACAGAAATATCTGTCTTATCACCTTCCTCCTTCTCTACGGGCAACAAGTATAGAGTGGACTGGCTCGCTGCCACGGTTTCCTATAAATAACAGTTGCATTTAATATCTGCAGAGCGTGTTACTGAGTCCCAGGCAGGGAGCTAAAATGATATTATTTACGTTGCATTGTATCTTCCAAACGGCAACATGGATATGATGATTATCCCAATTCTACAGAACAGAAAAGTGGGGCTGAGAGAAAAAGGTTATATAACTTCCCCAAGATCACAAGAACAGAAAGTCAATCAGCAACCGTCTCCGAGCTCTGGTGCATGGACCTGCATGCATGCACGCGTGTGTTTGTGGGGGGGTGTGTGTGTGTAAGTCAAATCTCACGGCCATTGCATTTCCATTCAAAAGAGTTTTCTATTGCATTTCTATCTTCAGCTCTCCATGAAGGTTCAGGAATAATATTTTTCTCTTAAGTTTTTCCTTTTAATGCATAACTGCTTCGTGTATATTTCTAGGCACTGCTCACACAGATTTCCAGCGAGGAAAAGGAAACTTTGGGCCTATTTCAATCAGTTTGGCAATTAATATCGACATTAGTTCATTGGTAGTGACAGCCAGCCTTACAAGCTGAAAAGGAATGATTCAAGAATGTGTGTATATTTTGGAAGTTCTAAGTTAGGTTTCTGGTGCAAGGAAAATACTTATTTCATTACAACGTCCTGATAGACTTTCTGTCTTCGAATCTGAGAGTGTTTCTATGAGCCCTGAGTCGGTGGTGCTTTGCATCTCACGTCATGTAAATCATCCTCCTTCAATCGCCCTCATGCGTCTCCTGCATCCTTCCCAAACCGGAGGGTCCCCAAAGGGGCAAAGAGTCTGGGAACCCCCACCCGCCCGCTTCTTTTGCAAGAATAGCGGGTAGAATTGAGTCAATTTGCCCTGCACAGAAGCCTCACGTGAAGGGAAACAGAACATCCAGCACCCAGACCGACAGGGAGCAGACGACGCCGACCAGGAGGCTGGTCATCGATCAGATAAGAGAGAACTTCCTAAAACTTACGATTCAGCAGCAAAAAAAAAAAAAAAAAACAGGCTGCCCCAGAAGCGGGCCGGAGGTGTTTGCTTGCTTGGCAGTTAGTTTTTGCTCAGAAGAGACGTGTAAGCTGGAGGACGAGGGGCAAAGGAAAAAAGTGGGGGGCGGTCTTACTACCCTCAGGTCCGCCTCCTTGCAAGACAAGATCCTTGGGCAGCAGCACACATTTTAAAATTCAAGATCGGTGATGCTGGCAGAAGGAATAGGCGGTGGGGTGGCGGGGCGGGGGGGGGGTATCTTTTTCTTGCTTCGGAAGCTATTTTCAGTTTCAAACAACAGAACACAACAGAGGCAGAGGATGTTTAGTCAGACCGTCACGAAGCCTCTTCCGATGGCAGCAGCCTTTTGTTTGCGAGTTTTTTTTTTTTTTTGCAAGTTTTTCGAGCCCCACTCCACAGATGTTCGGGTTTAAGCTGGTCTGCACTGCGGATGCCTCCAGAAACACGTGGACATGCAGAAAGACGAGAGAAAGAGAGCGAGCCTCGGGGGTGCTGACGGATGAGGGAAAGCCAGTCCCGGGCTGACCTTTCGGGTGCAGGATGCCCCAGGCAGAGGCCGGGTCAAGCCCAGTCCCGTGGACAGAAGGGGATGAGAAAATAGATGTGCATTTGAACCCGGACGGGGCAGTGACATAGTGAAGACGGGGCTGCCTTCTCTCCCCATCCTCCCGCCTGCAAAGCCGGTCCCCAGGCTGGGACGCCGGCTGCGGAAACGGGAACAAAACGGCGCATCCACAGAGGAAAACATTCCTGTGGAAGCCGCCAAACACCTTCTGTGCCTTCTGAGCCGTTCCAATTCCGAAAAGAGCCTGTTTGTTTCCATCAGTTACTCTCTCCCCCCGCGCCCCCAAGGGATCTGGTCTAGCGACACTCGCCGGGCGGCCCTCTCGTGGCCCCTGAGCTCTCCAGTAATGCCACCCCGGGCCTTCCCAGGCGGACGAGCCCAGGACTTTTGGAAACACCGAGGACACCTCTTTCGCAGCCAAGTCGGGGAGTCACTTTAGGAACCAATTTCCTAAATGCGGCTTTCGGCTCAAGAGAGTGCGAGCCAGACGGCTGTGTGGAGACAATTCCGGAAGAATTCCAGAAATGGTTTAAAGGCCACACCCAGGATGCTCCAAATCGGTGGCTGGCCTTCCGGAGGGAGAGGTCCAGCGCCGTCTGGGTGCATAAGTCCAAGAGCCGTTTCTTTTGGGAATTTTGGGGAATTCCACGCTTACCGCCCAAATAGCGTTTTTAAGGGCCTGAGAGCAAGGACCGTGCATTTATTAAGCACCTCCTGTGGGGTTAAGATGGTTTCACATGACTTTTGCAAAATGCTGTTGGTCGGGGAGTGGGGTGTGTCGCTGCGGAGGTTTCTTCTGGGTCAGTGAATTTGGGGTCTGGTAGGATGTGAAGGCCAGGGTACCGGGGGGTCAGCAGTGGCTGCCTGCAGGTCATTTTTCTCTCTCCCACCATCTGACCTGGCCAGACCTTCCATTCCATGTGTCTTCGCCTCCTGTGTTTCATTAGACCTGTAAGCGCACGCACGCAGTGGTGGTGTTTGCATGAATCCGGTGATGGGAGCCGTAGGTAGACCAGTCGTCCGAGACGATCACGGGAGGGTCACTGAGGACAATGGGTTGAAATGGTTAATGAAAGGGTCCTCAAAGCGTGCAGTTCATGAGGGTCCAAACGGAATGCATTGGCCCATCACACCTCATGGCTGTGTTGTCACCACGTTTGTGAAGCGTGAAGACCGTTACGTTGAAAACGAAGTAATCTTTTCCCCAATATCTCATCTTTTAATTTTTTTATTTTTTTATTTTTTATTTTTTTTGGTGAGGAAGATTGGCCCTGAGCTAACATCCGTTGCCAATCTTCCTCTTTTTTCTTTTCCTCCCCAAAGGCCCAGTACATAGCTGTATATCCTAGTTGCAGGCCCTTCTAGTTCTTGTATGTGGGACGTCACCACAGCATGGCTTGATGAGCGATGGGTAGGTCCACACCTGGGATCCCAACTGCTGAACCCTGGGCTCCCAAAGCAGAGTGTGCGAACTTAACCACTGGGCCACGGGGCTGGCACCCCTGTTAATGTTTTGATACCAATCGACCCAGTCTCATGAGGATGATGACAATGTGGAAGTTGGACGTTATCAACCATGAGCCCAAAACTCCAAGACAAAAAAAAATGACTGTCCAACTGAATAAAATGGTGTATCGGATAGAAAGAGACATAAGAATGGAGGCTGCCCCACACGGGTGCAAAAACAGGGTGTCTTGCATAAACTCTTCTTCTAGGGAAAAAATATTCTAGATCAAACACACGCATGCACCTGCCAGCCCCCTCGGGTCACGCGTGGGGTGTGTGATTCAGACCCACCCACATCTTTTATTTACACTTTCCCTGAGATTTCTCCCAAAAGACAAAACGCTTCCAACATCCAATTCTACAAACAAGCTTTCCCGGGTCAGTATCCCTAGTCATTTCCGTGCTTGTGTGTGCCTTAGCCATGAACCCCCGTCAACCCATGCCACCCCTTTGCTATAATCCTCTCTCCTCTTTTCATGTGTCCATGACAAAATTCTCCAGTGGCATGACCTTAATCCCAGTTTTTCCCTAAACTCTGGTTTTTACAGCCCATTTTTGCCCAGCACCGTGAATTCCGGCCACACGCATCTCGCCGTATTTCACAACTGACTGTAAATGAACCCTTTCCTTGTTTTCACTTATCTTTTAATCGTGTCCATTTCCTTCTGGTGGGTTGGCAGGAGCCCGGCATCCCAACGCTGCAGAGAACCTAAAATCTCACTGGGGGAAAAAAAAGGGAATTAGGAGCTCGAGGTTTCACTCTGTATGTTTTTTTTTCTTCTTCTTCTTCTTTTTCTTTGCCACCTTTTTTTTTTTTTTTCCCCCTCTTCAAGTGTTTCTAGGGTGCCGAGCCACAAGGAAGGACTGTCTTTTACCAGAGGAATTATATTTAGGAAATAATTATCCTCCTGGAAGAAAAAAAAAAGCCCCTAAGCCTGTTCTAGGTGCTCAGGGTTTTATTTAGGGTGGCGTGCTATAAAGAGACGCTGCTTTCTGTCCGGGCTGGCTGACCTCTTTCGGGGCCTGTGTCTCCTCGGTGGCATCTCCAGAGCAGGGAACGTCGCTCAGCCGTTTTCCAGCCAACTGCATCTCTGGGAATAAAGCAAAAACGAGAGAGGCCCAGACGTCAATCTCGAAACCCTCCAGGGCATCACCTTTACCCCTTAGTTAGATGCCACAGTGAAGATTTCCTTTTATCCCAGTGAACATGTCCAGGGTTATATTTTTTGACTCGTGCTTTCCTGGGCTCGAGGAGTAAGACCTAGGATGCCTTCTCTGGGATGAATCTGGACCATTTTTGCCCGGTGGGATTTTTTTATGGCCTCCCCCCCCCCCCCCCACCACCACCACGCTTGCAAATTTGGAGACGTCTTCATGAAACCTGGAAAACGAAACAAAACGAAAATCATGTGTCGGTCAGAAGCGTGGGTATGATTTCCGGCATTCTCCCCCGGTTTCTTTGCGTAGTCCATCCAAGACAGAACCACATGCAAAAATGCATGGGGAGCTTTTACCCAAAAAGAAAATCCATTTTGGAAAAAAAAGGGGCAGGGCCGGAAATTAGGCAGGACGGCTGCCTGCTCCTGCGTTTGGGGGCAGTGGGACGTCATCTCTTCTCGCCCCTGTGGTCTGGGGGGGGGGGGCTCGAGACTGGATCAGCATGGCCACAGGGGGAGCCCCCTGCCCACAGCGCATCACCGACTGCCCCAGGAGGACGATCTCGCCCCAATTTGAGAGGCCGCTCCCGTTCTGAGACGGGAAAAAAGACCTCACAAAGAGGTCAGAGGGACCGTGCTGTTCCGGAAGACACAAGTGAATTCTAAAAGAAAACACGGTCCCTCCCACAGCGCACTGTCCCGTCTTTCTAATGTGCTTCCCAGCAACGCCAGGCCACGTTCCCACGCCCCATTGCCGTTCCTTTCCCATGGCGGCCGTGACATACGGCCACAAACGTCGGGCCCTAAAACATCAGACGTTTATTCTCTTACCCGCTCGGCAGGCCGGAAGTCCAAAATGGGTCTCCTGGGGACAGAGTCAAGGTGTCGACAGCGCCGGTCCCATATGGACGTTCTAGGAGGGCGTGCTTCCTGGCCTCTGCCAGCTTCCAGAGGCGGCCGCATTCCTTGGCTGGGGGCCGCGCGTCGCTCCGATCCCGTCTCCCGTGATCACACCATCTGCTCTTCCTCTGACCGTCCCACCTCCCTCTGATAAGGACCTTTGTGATGACATGGGGTCAACCTGATGATCCAGGGTCAACTCCCCAACTCAACACCCTTCACTTAATCACGGCTTCAAAATCCCTTTGCCGTCTAAGGTAACGTGCACGGGGTCCAGGCATCTACCTGCTGTCTTTGGGGCCATGAAATGATGAGTTCATCCGGTAACGAGGATGCTTTTGGCCAAGCGGCAGATTCCAAGAGGTCAGGTGTCGGAGGAGTCAGCCCTTGACGGGAGGGGGTTCCAGGAAACCAGACGGTCACGTGAAATGGGTAAAATTGAGGAACAAAACAAAAGGGCATCTGCAAAAAATGAACTTGCAACAAAAGAAGTGGTGGCCAGCCCTGGCGACTCATTGGGATTCCTCGCGCCATTATAAGGAATACCGTTGTCTGGGTTCCACCCGCCAGGAATCTGAGGGGCATGGGGTTGACGTACCCACGGCGGAACATGGTGAGCCCTGAGTGGTGGCCAGCACGGGATGGGAACCGACAGGCACTGGCTTTCTCCTGCCCGTGGAGAACAGTGAAGGGGCTGGGCGCATGTACCCACTTACGTAGTCCCAGCATGGACAAGTCAACTCAAGGGACGTCATTCCAAGATGGCGGCACCACCCATGGGCCTCCATCTGGGGACATCTAGGAGGGGCACACGCCTTCAGAAGGGCAGACTGGACCAGCTTGTCCTTCCGTCCGGCTCAGAGGAGCCGAATCTCACCAAGAACAGGATGGGTGAACAGCAAGACCCATCTGGACCCGCTGGGTCCAGTACAGGAGCCACCAGCCACGTGTGGCTTCTGATCGCTTGCGTGTGGCTAGATTCACTGAGGGCCTGGCTTTCTAATGGCCTTGAATTTTAATTGATTGAAACTTAGTCACGTGGCTCGTGGCTACCGTATTGGACAGCGTAACTAGAATTTCGGTTCGTGTCCTATTCGGTTCGCTCATCGTGTTGGGTTGCTAAAGCCATCAGGACAAATTACCCCAGGTGGGGTGGCTTCAACGTTTATTTATGGTCTCACAGTCCCGGAGGCTGGATGTCCGAGATCCAAGTGCGGGCAGGGCTGGTCCCTCCTGAGGCCTCTCTCCTTGCTGTGTAGACGCATCTTCTCCACGTGTCCTCCCGTGGTCGTCCCTCTGTGCGTGTCTCATCTCCTCTTCTCATCAGGACCCCAGTCCTGTTGCATCAGGACCCGCCCTCATGACCTCATTGTACCTCCATCACGTCCTTAAAGACCCATCTCCAAATCCTGGCACATTCCAAGGTCCTGGGGTCAGGGCTCCAACATATGGATTTAGGGGAGGACACAATTCAGCCCAGAACGCTCAGTTTTGTTAACCTCTCCGGAGCTCCCTCCACGTCCCTGGAGCCGCAGTGTTGACCAGCTGCGTATGGTACTCTCCGAGAGTCTAAATTCCCGGCCGGGCGGACGGCAAGGTTATTTGATCATCGTGGTACATTTCGATCCGCGCTGGAACAGAAGTCTGGGCAGGCTGCCATGGAACACCTGGGCTGGACAGACGGCCCCTGCTGTCCGTGCTGCAGGAACACGGAGGAGGAGGAGGAGGAGGCGGAGGAGGAAGGCAGGCAACACCAGGGCGGGAGGCGGGACGGGGGCTCTCCGGGGCCATACCCTTGAGTGAGCTCCCAAGGGCGAAGAAGAATTCTCCGGAGGAAGCTGGGGAGAAGGTGTGTTCCAGGCAGAGATGGACCCCCGCGTGCGTGCGCCCACGCACATGCTCTGTGCCCCGTGACAGGAAACTCGGCAGCACGCTCGCTCCTCCAGAGCTGCCACGTCATCCTTGCTCAGCACCTCCGCCTTCCTTACGGGGCCGCCCTCCCTCCACCTGTCAAGGCTGCGCCCCTCAATACCACCTGCAGGGGCGACTTCTGGGGACCCTCATCACACACCACCTGATCACGCATCAAACCCTGCAGGGTGGGTACCATCGCCGTCGCTGTCTCAGAGATGCCCGAGTCACCCGAGTGAGGTCCGTGGTGGCCGTGCGTGCAGCGTGATCCTCCCCATCCGGCTTCTCCTCCCGGGATTCAAGGTAGGAGACGTCGAGGAAGGAGCCCGGAAAAGTCCTGGTGCGTCAAAGTCGCGGACCTGGAAACTGACCCTAAAAACCACGCCTGGTATAGGATCAGTCCGGGGTTGAGAGCCGACCCGTGATCCCCATGGCTGTTCTTCGTGCTCCCCCGGGGGAGCCGTGCTGGGGGCGCATGAGACAGTGTGGATCCATATGTTTACCCCTCCTGGGGCATTCCCACGTTTTCCTGGAACCTTCCAGAATCTCTGCGTCTGAGAGCCGGGGAGGGCTTTGCACGGGTGGAAAGCTAGGCTCCAAGGCCCGTCAGAAAGGACACCCTTCGCACCCCTCAAATTCCCCCAGCAAATTGCCCGCCTGACTCAGCCCTGTTGGGAGGGTCCGTCTCCGGGAAGACACAGTAAACGGGAGGCGGAGATGCACCCATTCTTTAGGGTAAGATTTATGAATTCCGGGCTGGGGAAAGAACCGATGGAAACGTGGAGGGGCCTGGTTTGGACTGACCGGGATTCAGTTCATTGCAAGAGGTTGATTAAATAGTCAACCCGGACCCCGGGGCTGGGGAGCGTGGCCGTCCTTGTACGTTGGTCATGCCTACGATGGTGTCTAACCAACCGGACTAACTTAGAAGACGCTCCGTGGACTTTCCAGCTGGAAATTGGGGCAACTCAAGGTGGGGGGAAGCCCGTTCAGTAGATGCTCATTGGGAAAGGCTGAGGGATCACCCTCCCACCCCAAACTCCATCCCCCAACTCAAGATGACCAGCCACCCGCTTCCAAGTTGCCCCACCTGGAACAGGGAGGGGTCCCCGGGCAACGGATCCGCCTTGGTCCCAGAACATCCCAACCGGCAAAGACTTTTTATTTTTTTATTTTTTATTTTTTTGGTGAGGAAGATTGGCCCTGAGCTAACATCTGTTGCCAATCTTCCTTTTTTTTTTTTTTGTTTTCTCCCCAAAGCCCCAACACGTAGTTGTGTATCCCAGTTGTAGGTCATTCTAGTTCTTCTATGTGGGACGCCGCCACAGCATGGCCTGATGAGCAATGTGTAGGTCCACACCCAGCATCCAAAATGGTGAACCTTGGGCCACTGAAGCGGAATGCATGAACTTAACCAGTCAGCCATGGGGCCGGCCCCTGAAATCAACTTTAATAACGTATTTTACTTAATCACTATGTCAAAATAGTATCATTTCAACAGATATATATATATGTGTGTGTGTGTGTGTGTGTGTGCATCCAATTGTCTTCCCGCTTGCCTGCCCTGATCCTGGTGGGATTCCTCTCCCTCACAGGAAGCCTCTGCTCTCCCATCACCACATTCGACCATGTGCTTAATTTCTAAGTGTAGTATTATTTGACCTAAACTATCCCTGGTTGGGGGACACACCGACACCATCTGATTGGATTTACATACGACCAAAGAATCTGCTTCCTTGATGGATCGTTGCCTTTTGGGGTGGCTTAAGAGTAGTGGGGACCTAGAATTCCCTACCAGGCAACGCCAAGCGTCTCCTGGGGCTTCAGACACCCCAGGTGGCCAGGTCTTGCCTTGTTCCACTTGGGTCCGCCATATGCAAAACAGGGAGAATCCATGAATGGAAAGTTTGACTCATCCAGTCACCTTGGTCATGTCCCTCCTGCCCTTTTTTTTTAAGGTCCACGTCTCAGACACCCTATGACTTCAGTCGTCACATCTCCTTGGGGTCCTCTGAGCCTGTGACGGTGTCTCGGACTTCCCTTGTTTGGGATGACCTTGAGAACTTGGAGGAATAGTGGTCGGGCGTTTCGTAGGTGCCTCTTGGTTGAGACTCACCTGGTGTTTTCTCATGACTCGACTGGGATGGTTGGTTTTTGAGCGGAAGACCGTGGAGAGGAGATGCCCTTCTCATCGCGTTTTATGAAAGGTTCATAGCTAGGCACATGTTATCGCAGGGACCCAAACCATCAACATGACTTATCGCTCTGGGTGTTGACCTTGGTCTCCTGGCTCAGGTGGTATTCCTCAGATTTCTCCACTGTGAAATTACTTTCCCCCCGCCTCCCATACTCCATTGGAGGAAGTCACCGTGTGCAGCCCACAGTTAAGGAGTGAGGACTTAAGCTCCACCCACTTGAGGATCCACATGAATGATTTGGAATGCTTCTGCATGGAGGGGATCTATTTCTCTTACCTCATTTATCGCATCCATAGGGACTCATGGATATTGATTTTATACTTTGGGTTACGATCCAACAGTATTTTATTTTCTCGCTCCAACTGTTGGCCGTTGGAACCTCCCTCTTCCAGTTCGGCTTCTGCATCCCTCTTACGTGCCCCCCCCACCCCCCATCGTTTGGTGTTTTGACCGTTCCCTACTTTCCGGAACGACAAGATGCTCCAGGAACATCCCGTGTCTTCCGAGCCGTGGTCCTCCCATTAGCCATTTCTCTCGGAAGCCCTGGCTCCTGCTATTGGAGCGTGACATTAGGGTGCAAGATCTGGGTGATGGGCGAAGGGACTTTGTTGAAGACTATTACCTTTCACCGGCTCACCATTGAAATACCTCTCCTTACGCTCTCGTTTTCTTCCCTTCTCTTTCCATCTAGGTAGGGTTCCCAAAGGGGCGGACAACTCTGGCCGCTGTGCAGCCCTCCGTTGACCTGTTGTCCAGGGGCAAGGCGAGACGTTGTGAGAACATCCCGTCCGTGGACCACCGCACGGCCAGGACTCCAATGTGGAGGGTCGGATCCCTGGAGGTCACTGCTCGGCCCTTCTCTGGAGACCGCCGACCAGCATGCCATCCCAGCTGCATTGTGGGGGTGAAGGGTGGGGTGACCACCACCGAGGATTGAGGCCACCCCTCCGTCTCTCATCTTGCCAAGCCATCACCAGGCGGTCAGGACTCCTGGGCAGTGTCGCCTCCGGGGCCATGCTGGCGTCTGTAACCTCCATCCACCGCCGTGGTCCCATCCAGCCATCCCTGCCCCGCCCGCCTGGCCCGCCCGCTCTGATCGTGACGTCTCCATCGGCCTTTCCCTTGTGCGTAGTCGTCACTCACAGGGGTTCCAACGCCCGCGGGGGCGGCCCAGCGGGACCGTTGACTCTCCTTCCCGGCTCGAGGAGTCCAGAGGACACTCGGCTTCAGATTATCCCCTCGTTGAGGTAGGTACGAATGGGACCTGACCCGCTTAATCTCAGACGCAGCCGTGCCGTAAAACTCATGCAAACCACGCCCAGTGCTTCCTGGCTTCCTCCCGTGGGCAGAGCAGACGCTCACGGGGGACGAGACACGAGGGGCTCCCCCATCATTCTTGCTGGCCACTCACCACCCCCGCCCCCCGCCCACCCCGGGGTGATTTTATCGGTCTGTCGCCAGGAGAAGACACCGTGTCCTGGGAGAAATAACCCACCCAACACAGACTAGGGACTTTGCACGTGGAACACGAGAGCTCTGGAAAGTTCTAGAAACGCAGCCAGCGTTCGTCACCTCGGAACTCTGAAACGATGCCTCGGGCGCTTTGCCACTTGCACCTCGGGGTGACAGTCGCCTTGCGGGTCCGGCAGCCGCCCAGGACTTTGTGCTGTGTTTTTTTCCGCCGCCTTGTTTAAAAATCGGGCGGGATGGGGATGGCATCTCCCGTGGGCCCCGCGGTGTGGGGCGTGGACGTCTCGACGAATGTCCTCGGCAGCGGTGCAGTCCAGCAACGTCCACCCTCCCGCCCCGGTCCTGTCCACCCACACCCTGGGGAGCCTTTTTCTACATTGTCCTAAACCCTGCCATCATTCCGTTGCGCAGGTGTGACGTGTGGCGCCCCGGTGTTGTCGCGTCATAGCTTCTGCCTCCCCACCCACCACCCCACCCAACCCCACCCCGTGGAGGCAGGCAATCGAGACCAAGCTGAGACATTAATGGCTATTCCAGAAAATAAAATATTTTTGAAACCGCCCGGCACGGGTGCTGCTGTCTGTCTGGTGGTGGGAACAGAACGCCCTCCCCCGGCAAATCCGTTGCCGGTAGGGTAAGCGAGCGGCTGAGGACACAGAGAATTCCCTGGCCCTGCGTCGCGGAGGGCGTAGGTTAGTCTGTGCGCACCTGCAGAAGGAGATGCTTCTGGAAAACGTTCCGTTTCCCTGTATCTCGGGACGATTCAGGGAGGTCCCCACGCCTGCGCTGGACAACGCCCCTCTCCAGGCCGGCGGGTCTCATTTGTCGTGGGACACGTGCCTAATTTCCGAGCTGCCCCAGTAGGCGGATGTGCTTACTGTAAGGTGCACAGTAGTCACTCAACCCAGCCCAGAAAACAGTGGAAGGAGGAAGGAGCAGACTTGGAAAAGGCCTAGTTATTTATTTCTTTTTTAACTTTTTTTTTTTTCTTTTTAGCTGAGGAAGATTTGCCCTGAGCTAACATCGGCTGCCAACCTCCCTCTTTTTTGTATGTGGGTCGCCACCCCAGCATGGCCTAATGGGGCGTGATATAAGCCCTCAACACATATGACTGACAGCTGAGTGGTGTAGGTCCACCCCCCGGGAACCGAACCCAGGCCACCAAAGGGGAGCACGCCAAACTCAACCACTACGCCACCGGGGCTGGCCCGGACAAGGCATATTTAAGAAGTACAGTTTTAATTGGATAAAAAAAAAAAAAAATTCCTGTGCTTATAATGCACTTATTTTAATATGAATGCAAAGAAGGAAAATATGGGGAAATGTGGGCTCAGAGAGAGTTTGGGTCTGTATGGTCATCCCCAACAAAAGGATTGAGCGGCGTGAAGGGGCTGGGTGGGGGGGGGGGGCGTGTTCCCTTGCGAAGGAGCTTGAGAATCTTGGGGTGGGGGAATGGCTCGGCCAAGGGAACAGAGGGAGATGGTCCCGAAGCAGCTGCCTGGGTGGACACGTGGGGGATGTGTCAGGGGCTCAGAGCACCCCCGAGTAGCCAGTCAATTTCTACATGTTATAGGGGGTGCATCATCCTGAGACGCCTGGGAGGGAGGCCTGAACATGGAGCGTCCTGGGGTGTCCCCTTCACGTCATCACCATGAGGCAGGTGGGACGCCCCTACTTTCCGTGAGTCTGGGAGAAGACGGGAATCCCCCCCCCCCACCAGTGGAGGGGCCCAGGGCCTCTCCAGGGCTAAGATGATGCTCTGGACTCGGGCCGTCTTGACTCGCGCCCAGGGCTTCGGCATCTCACCCCTGGGACATCCTGCGGCGCCCAATTTGCAAAACGTAAGCCAATGATAATACGGGCTTCTCGTGGGAGGCCGTTGGGGTCTCTGGGTCAATAGACGTAAAACGTATTTAACAACTAGGGCGTAACGTAAGCTCTCCTCGTGCACGGGCCGTTGACCGTGACGCTGGCTATCTTCCCTCCCCCCAAGGAGCAGAGTCAGAGAGACGCGGACGTGCGTGATGTCCAGTGACAACCGTGTTGCGTTTAGAGGGCAGGACGGCCTAATTAAGTGGCCAGCTGTAAGTTCATCCTGGAAGGCCAGCTGACAAGATAAGAATTTACGCTCTTCTTGGAAACCTCATGTTAAAAAAAAAAAAAAAAAAAAAAAAAAAATCTTGGACCTTGTCAAAGACTCGGAATGGCA
>NC_091820.1:750000-832500 GCF_041296235.1 Equus asinus | reverse complement strand
GGCTTTGCTCCAGGAACCCCGTCAAAAATGCATCCACCTCTCCCAGCCCTTTAATTCTAATGAGAACAGAAATGGCTGGCCCTTGTTGCCGAATCTTAAGAATATTATGAAGCACTTTGCAATGAAGTGCTTAGCCAAGTGGCAGTGCTAAGACCATGTATCCCTAACCGTTGACTCAATGCTGTTTCGTCTTGCAGGAGGAAGAATAATGTCCCCAAAGACGTCCACGTCCTGATCCCCGTGTGTAGACAGAATAACGTCCCCAAAGACGTCCATATCCTGATCCCCGTGTGTAGACAGAATAACGTCCCCAAAGACGTCCACGTCCTCATCCCCGTGTGTAGACAGAATAACGTCCCCAAAGACGTCCATATCCTGATCCCCGTGTGTAGACAGAATAACGTCCCCAAAGACGTCCATATCCTGATCCCCGTGTGTAGACAGAATAACGTCCCCAAAGACGTCCACGTCCTCATCCCCGTGTGTAGACAGAATAACGTCCCCAAACACGTCCATGTCCTCATCCCCGTGTGTAGACAGAATAACGTCCCCAAAGACGTCCATGTCCTCATCCCCGTGTGTAGACAGAATAACGTCCCCAAAGACGTCCACGTCCTCATTGCCACGTGGTAGACAGCACTTTGAGCTACCAGGTCAAAGATGCTTTTCAACATTATGGTTTCTCTCTTGCAAAAAGTGTCCCCAGTTCTCCAGGATTTCTTAGGCCCGGCGTGTCCAGGGACCTCAACGGTGGACTCTGAGCTCGTTCATCGAGAGCAAGGATTTTCTCGACTCTCTAGGAAATGCTCATCATTCTCCCCAGTTCCTTGAACAATTTATACAGAAGACGGGGTGCCACCGTTCCCTCTTCACAGGATTGGTACTTATGTCCGGACAAGCGGAACGATTCGAAAATCAATTATTGGAGCTTTTCTTTGGCCGAAGTCTAAAATCTTCAGGGCGTGTCACACGCACCGTCGTTTAATTTCTCACAAGGACGGGGGTGCTGCGGGATCTTCAACGTCACCTGCGTCCTTTTCGGAAACCCCACGGTTCAGAGGGGAACATAAAGGGATGTTTATTGAATGTGTCATTTCTGGGACCCGAACACAGAGGAGGAGGAGGCCGGGAGCCTCCCGTGTTCATTGCCCTGTTAATTTAATGATGAAAATCATCCGAATGACGGTCTGCGCTCTTTCTTACACGAAATTCAAGTCATAAACATTTTATTCACGGGCTCCAGGGGAACCGAGCACCAGGACTTTCCCAGAATTCCCCCGATTCCAGCACCACATGTGTGCAAGGTTAGCGGAAACCTCAGGGTCACGCCCTTAAATATTTTCGACTCAGGCAGAACTTGGGGAGAGTTGTAAAGACCTCGTCCTAGACTAGCGACGAGATTTTTCTCGGAGGAATAAAAGAAAGCCGTTGATTAGGGGAAAACGTCAGTCTCCCGTAACATAAGCTTTTAGCGTGTGAAAAAGTTCACATACACACACACATGTGAAATATAAATCTTACATTTCAACTTAGGGCCCGTGCCATCTTTACACGCCACCCGCGACTTCCTCGGAAAATGCATTCTACTCACTGCAAAGATATCTAGTTAAGTCTAAACGAAGGGTCTTGTTAGCCTCCCAGGTAACAGGTTTAGGATTTTCGTGGCTATATTCCCTGGAACGCAACTTGATCGCGATGTGCATAAACGACCCTTGCCAAAAAAGAGTTCCGTGGTCCAGTAAGTTGAGGAAATCTTGCAAAGCCGACCTGATCTTACAACCCCGCGATGCCAATAAGTCTCTGAGCGCCGATCCGTAAATACGCATTTTTATTTGCAAAAGTTATATGGGACCGATGTCAAATAAATAGATATTGAATAGACAAGCATCCTTCTCCTTTTAAAACATCGCACGTCCCAGGCACTTAAGGGTGACTCCTTCCGATGCACCCGACCCACACGTCTGAGGACCGCGGACACACAACTTATTTTCTGCATTTATTTTTTGACCATCTTGTAGAGTCTCTGCATCCCGTAGTCAAAATAAGTGCCATGTTTTTTGGGATTTTTTGTTTTAATCTCGCACAAACCCTTCCTACGACTCTACAAGCGAAAGTCATTTCAGTTTCGACAGAATTTTCTCGTACGATTAGCTTCTCCGTCTTCTTGACCAGATCTTCATGCCGTAGACTGAGAATGACACATTTTCCTCCGAGGAGAACGGCGTGACAAGAGAACTGAAAAAAAAAAACGTGAGCGATGCAGACGTTCGAGGCACTGTGATGGCTGTGGACGCAGCCGGTCTGTGAGTTTATGAAAAAAAGCTGGACACAGCGGGAGGTCAGCTGTCACTCCTCCGACTCTTTTCCTGCAATTTCGTTACACGCGGTCTTAAACCTCCCTCAGAAGCACCCGCTTACCACCACCTGCTCAGTCTGACGGAACTTTGCCAGGCCAGGCTGAACCTCCCACCCATATCGCCATGGTATTGTGTGTACACGGCCGCCCCCGGCCCCAGCACCTGCACTGACTTACCTGGGCTGGTGTGGGTGCTGGGACACCAGGAGGCAGCTCTGTCCAGCCCGGGTGGGAGCTTCATGCAGCCCCAGGTGGGAGCTCCATCCAGCCCAGGTGGGAGCTCCATGCAGCCCAGGTGGGAGCTCCATCCAGCCCAGGTGGGAGCTCCATGCAGCCCAGGTGGGAGCTCCATCCAGCCCAGGTGGGAGCTCCATCCAGCCCAGGTGGGAGCTCCGTCCAGCCCAGGTGGGAGCTCCATCCAGCCCAGGTGGGAGCTCCATCCAGCCCCAGGTGGGAGCTCCATCCAGCCCAGGGGGGAGCTCCCTCCAGCCCCAGGTGGGAGCTCCATCCAGCCCAGGTGGGAGCTCCATCCAGCCCCAGGTGGGAGCTCCATCCAGCCCAGGTGGGAGCTCCATCCAGCCCCAGGTGGGAGCTCCATCCAGCCCAGGTGGGAGCTCCATCCAGCCCAGGTGGGAGCTCCATCCAGCCCAGGTGGGAGCTCCATCCAGCCCAGGTGGGAGCTCCGTCCAGCCCAGGTGGGAGCTCCATCCAGCCCCAGGTGGGAGCTTCATGCAGCCCAGGTGGGAGCTCCATCCAGCCCAGGTGGGAGCTTCATGCAGCCCAGGTGGGAGCTCCATCCAGCCCCAGGTGGGAGCTCCATCCAGCCCAGGTGGGAGCTCCATCCAGCCCAGGTGGGAGCTCCATCCGGACCCAGGTGGAAGCTCCGTGCAGCCCCAGGTGGGATGGGAACCCCGCCCAGCCCCGGAAGCATGCTCTATTCACACTTTCTCTCTCCCACTTCTTATCATCACTATGACACTCCTCAACTTCTGCTTCAACCCCACGGGCACCCGAGGGAGTTTGTAATGCTGAGGGGCCCACACGTCCTGAGGTGGGGACACCAACGCTGGCTCAGTGGCTCTAGCAGGAACATGCTCAGAGTCTAAAAAAGAGGCAGATTCCTTCTGCCCCCCTCCAGGAGGCATGGATGTCCCAAGAAGGGGCGTCTTACAGCATCAGGTCAATGCATTCTCCAACTTTGGTGGACGAGCTTTTGTGAAATGCGAGATTTTCAGCGAGTTCTCCATAAACCATCCCAGTCTGTGCGGGAAGCTTCCAATAACCCAACGCATCCTTGTGTAGGGTGAGGGGCGCAGCGCCTCCAGCTCTCGGCGGGACGGGGTGAGCGCGTGCTTTTTGGGTGGCCCACCAGAGCCTCACGCATTGCACACGTGCTCACGTCGGGCGAAGAGAGAGTTCAGGATTTCCGGATAATACTGTAGAGTCACTGACCGCTCTTTCTCATTCTCGCAGAGTTTTCTTTGCAAAGACAAAGCTTTCGGTCTTCCAAATCCCCTAAAAAAAAAAAAAAATGTCGAGGAGAAAAAATAAAAAGAGAGCCTCACCTCGGTACATACAGAGACGGCTCCGACTGGGAGAGAGATGCTAGGATCGTTGAGATCTGAGAACATTCCTATAGGATCACACGCTTCACTGTGTTTATCTGACCCGGTGTTCCCAGCTCCACTTGCCATTGCCCATCGTGCCTTTGAGCAAACGGCCCGTGGGGATTGAGCATCTGCCTCCTGAAGTCCACCTGGGTTTCTCGTCGGTCCCTGCCGTGGACGTCCTTGCGGAGAGGTGCTCTGGAGCAGCGCTGTTTGGCCCACGGGCCCCAACACGGCCGATCTCTTCCCAAATCCGCGCCCCACGACCCCACCTCAGCAGCTTGAAATCCACGCAGCGTCTGCCCAACAGAAACTGGCGTGAGCAAGAGGCGGGTGTTTCTTTTTTTTTTTTTTTTTTTTCCTGGAAAGACAGTGCTTACATTTTTACCGGTCCGCCGCTGTTTGAACAGAATGCATCCTCCAGGGAGAAAAGAGAGAATGGCGTTCAATGCATGCATGCAAGAAAAAAGAAACTTATTAAACGGATGGGCGACTGTTTGCAGGGAAATATACTGAGAATGTCAAGGAGAAGCGGCGTATAGAACTGCACGGGATACACCGGAGGACGTTGCATGGGATCCCCCGCATCTTGGCAGGGTGCTTGTAGAGACCAGTCCAGCATAATCGGGGATGCATAAGATCGCCAGTGGGAGGCGCCATCCCAGGCGGCTTTTAAGAGACAAAATTGCCGTGTGCAAAAGTCTCGCGCCAGCACAGCCGCCAATTTCCCCGGGCCTGAAAGGATGGAGCTGTTTTGCAAACACCTGAAGGCCTTATCGAGCTGGAACAGCTTTTGCAGTGTGTGGCAGGATTGCTCTATTTCCAGGGTTTTTTTTTTGGCTTCCCGAAATCTCCCAGCTAAAAAAAAAAACGAATGCCTCTGGGGAAACCTTCGCAGTAAAAATACCATTTTGATTCCAAACCATTTTTGCGAGCAGTGGAGGAATGGCCGCTTCACGGATAACGACTTTAAGTTTGAAGAAATTGGATGTCAGGTTCCAGGTTCCTTCCAAAATGCGGGTGGGAAGGAAAATAAACCATGAGCGACAAACAACAGTTGGAGACTATTTTTGAGTGTTTAAAATGGGGAGATGTGCTGAAAATAGATGTTCACGCGTTGCAGTACTCCCGTCGGTCGGTTTTTATTGATTTTCTATACGAAGGAACCCTGGGAGGTTGTGTGATTAACAGATGGTGATTAAAATTGATAAATGGGATGAGGGAAATAAAATACACCTGTTTGGGGACAGTCACTCGCCAAAGAAATTAGAGTTCCATAGACCCGGAAACGGATGAAAGATATTACAGCTGGATAGACGACCAAGAAAAAAAAAAAAAAAAACCAGGAGGATTTTAGGGGAAAAAATGATGGGAAGTCCATCGCTACTGAAGCCTGGCTTTCAATGAACCATAAAGAACACAGCTCGAAAACCAAGACAGAAACCCCGGGGAAGATGCACATCCATTCTTCAGTTGTTTATTAGTAGCAGCACAACTCAAAGGGCTAAATCATCCTTCCGATATCTCTGGCAGCCTGCATTTAAACCTCGCTTAATCATGGTTTGGGGGTGTAAGAAAGAGAGACTAGCAGAGCTTGCTCTCTCAACAAGAAAGATAGAGATCCCTCTTGGCTCCCACTTTATAGCACAGACATCTGAATCCATCTAAAAGATCATCCTTCCATTCTAATTAAAGGAAGTAGTAAATCATTCGAAACGATGACTAACAAGAATGTGCCTGGCCGTTAGAAGGAATTCACAGGAGTAGCTATCGAAGATCTACAACCCAGCTTCCATTTTAGAAGCTCTTATCCGTGTTCAAATTCCGTGACTAATTGTCTGAACGGGATGACCACACGGCTTCCTGACAGCTGACTGGAAGAAGAAAAACCTGAAATTAAATTGCACCACCCAGTCACTGAACATGAAGAGTTGGCAGTTACCAATTATCTCTGAATTTTGCCATTTTATGCCTAATAATGTTTTAATTTATCTCTGTACAATGGGTGGGGTTCAGAAACCTAACTTTTTGAATATTCCCCAGTGCAGCAAACAAGGACCAGAATCGAGAAGGTCGCTTTGGATGATATATGTTTCAGTGGCTGCCTGGTACAAAATTACTCACAAGGAAAAAAAATAAATCAGTGTTGCACCCATTACAAGCTTAATGCTGTGCAAATTAAGGGTAAAAGAGATATCAGAGTCGGGAAGGATTTGTTTCAAAGGATTCCAGCAGGATGTGAAATTTCAACCGGGTCTTCACGGCCACCTGTCCAGCCCGTAAGCTTAGAACAGTTTTCCCATTTTCAGGTAGTTCAATTTTGAATGTAAGCCACGACGATCTGCCGTCTTTGAGCTGTAGACCCAGGAGAGCCGATGGTCAGGAGAAGACAAGATGTCACAGCTCAGTCAGGTAGAGAGGGAAAAATTCCCTTTTTCGTCCTTTTTTGTTCTATTCAGACCCTCAAGTGATTAGACGAGGCCCACCCACGTTGCAGAGGGCAATCTGCCTTACTCCGTCCACTCATCCAAATGCTGCTCTCATCCAGAAACAGCCTCACAGACACCCCCAGAATCGTGTTTATCCATATTTCGGGGCACCCCTGTGGCTCCGTCAGGGGGACACGTGCAGCTGTCCATCACAAAAGGAAAAGGAAGGTTCCAAATGTTTAGGAAAAAAAAAAAATTGCTTCTATTTGGTGAGTTTGGGGTGGGAGGTGAGTGGGGAGTGGTCTCTGACTGCGGTTTGGCGGGATGATGTGGTCCAATCCAGGAGAACCGGTCTGCATCTTGTAGGGAGAGAGGTCGGGGGCTGGACCAGCTCCTCTGAAGGATGCTGACGGTTAGCTGAGGAAGCAGGGTGGATCCGGGAGGGGGAAAGGAATAGAAAGAACCATCAGAGGATGGGTAGGACGGGGGGGAGCCAGGCCAAGGAAGCCGGTGGTGGGAAAAGGCTGCTTGAACGCATCCCCTTTTCCTGGATTAACACATGCACGTGCCAGACGCCAGTTGCCGTTGCTAATGTCCCAGAACCAAGCTCAGTTCAATGGGGGCTGCCTGGGGAGGTCCCCCCAACACGTGCCCGTCGCATCCCAGAGCTCCGGGGCCATAAAGCTCAGATCACGGAGGGAGCAGGGTCTGGTCTCCAAGAATGGGGTTGTTTGCACCTGGACCGCAGACAACCCCAATTGCAGTGCAGGTCCCCGCCTGAAGCTGCAGCTGGTGTAGACAGGCATCGGCTGGCTCCTGACACTAGGTGGACTCGGGTGGGCTGAGCTGCCCCTTGACTGAATGCCCTTAACACCTACACTTCAAACACTGCCCTGTGTGCCTTTATGCATGCGGGTGCGTCTATAGTATTTTTCCACTTGCAAAACACACTACCTCCTCTGCACATTTTTTTTTTAAGCCAAGAAAGCCCAAAAAAAAAAAAAAAAAAAAAAACCCCACCCGTGAGTGCTAATGAGATGCCAAATTCAATTTTCCGGCTCCGGAGAAATCTGTGTCTGCCTGGGCATGGAGGTGAGAGGAGCTGGCACAGACTCCTCGCCACGGGCATAATTCTGCATTATCACAGGCTGGCTCCGGACGCACGCTGACACCCGCATCTCCGGGGACGTCCGCTGGCGAGCAGAGAGCAGAAACCCAGAAGGAGGCCCACTTTCTTGAGACTCTTTTTTTTAAACAGACCAACGTGGAGGACCTGAGAGAACGATCGACTTTGGGGTACGGACACACCGCGACAAATCTTGGGATAAAACATGGCGGCCGTTGGGATGGGCCAGCACCACACCAAGACCACACGGCTGAAAACTTTGTCCCTTGGACCAGATTTAATCCAGCAGAGACTACTACGGGGAGCTCTCCGGGGCCACACCACCCAATAGAAGGGACCGGAAACCCCGAAAAGCTACACACCTTCTCCTCTTTACTTCTCTAACACACAAGAAAAGAACCTCAGGCTCTTTTCAAGACCCCGTCTCCACTCCAAGCACCTATCTCTCACTGTGTAACAAATTACCCCCAACCTTAGAGGATCCGCCAACACGCATCTGTTCTCTCAGAGTTCCTGGGAGTCAGGAATGGAGGCAAAGCTCAATTGAGGCCCCTGTTTGAGGGCTGGGGTCTCCCCCCAGATGGCGGGAGGGTCCCCTTTCACACTCCCATGGTTGTTGGCTGGAATGGTCCCTTGAGGCTCTGTGGACGGAAGGCGTCGGTTGGCTCCTTGCCGCGTGGGCCTCTCCGCGAACAGCTCATGGCCTGGCAGTGGGCTTCCATCAAGGCCAGCCGAGCAGAGGGTCTGTGAGCAAGACAGGAATTACCCTTTCACGCAACCATCCACAGTAGGGAGCAGGCCGCAGGAAAGAACCAACCAAGATGGCGGCCCATTGACCAGATGGGGTGTGATTTCTCGCTCTTCCTTCTCATGAGGGCTAAAGTAGGAAAAAAAAAAAAAAGAGAGAGAGAGAGAGAGAGAATTCTCTGAGTGCAAAAAATAAATTAGAAAAAAAAAACACACACACCGGTGTCTTGTGTAGATTGAGGTCAAATATTCATACGGAGGCAAGTTGAATTCCCATCTCCATGTGCGCCGAGCACGGTCTCTTCTATTTCAAAACACGGCCGGCTCGAAGGGGAAGATGTCAAAGCCCCGGACGGAAAACAAAGAGGCATTGTGGAAAAATCACGACTGGAAGCAGATCTAAGCCACAGTCGGGGGGGCCGACCCGCAGGACGCAAAGGCGGGAGGGACGGGAGCCCTTCCCAAGGGCTGCAGACACAGCTGGGTGTTGACGAGGTTGAAAGGACTGGGGTCGCCGCTGCGGGAGGAGTGGGGCTTCAAAGGGATAAATCCTAAGAAAACAGAAATTCCTAAACTGGGAGGCCAACGAAGGAAGAGAAAAACAGCCTCTAGGGGAAAGACGGGACAAGAGCAACGAGAAGACGGAGACGACTGAGGAAGACGCCACTATAGCAGGAATTCAAGAGATTTTCAAAAACACATGTCCTCTGCAAGAATGACTGTTCATTTTTTTTAAAAAAAGAGGAGAAGGTCAATACAAAGACGCCTCCTATTTGAAGAAAAAGACATGAACAGATCCCACTGAAGAATTTCACATTTTCTGAGTTTACTCTACACCAAGCTTTGTGTGGTGAGGGTTTTTAAAGTTCAATTATTATTACATTCAGAAGATGATTATCAGAACACTATTATTAATAGATAATGAGGTAATAGATATTAAAAGACTACAGAGAATAGATAATTAGGTTATCGATGATCTATTATTAATAGATAGCTAATAGAACTCTATTAAAGCACCAGTAGGTAGCAGACCAATGGGGACCTGATTTAGCTCCTAGAATAAAATGAGTGATAATTGGCTTTTCATTTTTCTTTTTTTTGGCTTTTCAAATATATTCTCATCCTGGGGCCAGCCTGGTGGCGTGGTGGTTAAGTTTGCGTGTTCCGATTTGGCAGCCCATGGTTCACAGGTTCGGATCCCGGGTGCAGACCCAACCAAAATATGTATCTGTATATATATATATGTATATATATTTTTTCATTCTAGCAAACCGTATCTGATTTTTTTCCAAAGAATTTACTAAGTCTCGTCATTTTGCGTCTCTCTCCCGCTTCTCATAAACCCAATCAAACCTCCGTTTTCTCCACCCCAAGAGGTTCCGGGGCTGATCAATGGAACGCTCGGAACATCCCAGGAAGGACGTCGAAAACACTCATAAAAATGGAGCTGCTGTCTTGGGATTTCAACGGGGTTCCGTCAGCGAAATTTTTCAGAGCAAGGTGCACGGTTAAGCCGTTAGTACGCCATAGACGCAACCAACACCAGTGCTGAGTCTTAACCTGGTCGAGTGAGGGGTCCCAACTCGACCTCCCGCTCACGCTGTGCGAACCTGGATGAGAACGACCTGTGACCCCCCGGATTGGACCCGAGCTTAAGGCTACTCCATGTCACTTCCCAGGAGGAGATACCACTCCGACTGTCATGCACACAACAGGAATACCGTCTCAACTTCAGAGAAACCTCCTAGAAAACAAGCCACTTTGAACGGACGCACCCCCCCCCCCCCTTGGGATCTGGGATGGTGACGCCTTCAATGAATAATGGAGAACAACGAGTAAGTGGAGGCAGCAAGTTGGCCAACGTCGGGAGTGTCCATCCAACTTATTTTCCCGAAGACGTTGGGGATCCCAGTGGCCAAGAGACCGACGGAATGGAATGCCTCCCTCGATGGAGACGGGAGCCACGCGAGGTTCAGGATCACTCCAGAACGGGAAAGTTCTTCACCCAACGCTGGGTGACAAATAACCTACAAATTAGAAAATGGCCAACGGGGACAGACGGCTCGGATGTGTTGAATTTTCTCCCACGTTTTTGGACTCTGCAAGGCAGCGTACATGCTTGGCGTGTCCTATTTTCTGGGTCCCGGGTCCCAGGATGGTCTTCGTCCTTTGGAGGATCGAGGAGCCATAGGGGCTCGTGCTGTCTTGACCGCCACCTCCCCTCTCTTGATTTTCTTCTCCCCTTCATGCTTCCATAGCTTCAACACCCGGGTGTCTCACCTGCAGGTGGAGACCCCGCCATTGCCTTTGGTGTCACAGAGGCCAGAAGATGGCGGCCCCTTGGGCTCCTGGAAGAGGACAACCCCCATCCCTGGGTCCAGAGGTGGCTGGATGGGTGACACCCTCCTCTCCAGCACCCGTCGTGCTAATGGGAGACCCCCTGATCCTGAGTTGCTTCTTCAGAGACATCTTCAAGGAGGGGTCTTTCTTCCCCCTCCTGCCCACCCAGCTCCTATCAAACTCACAGAACCCGTCCTTTTGTTGCCCGCTCCTGCTCCGGGCCGAGCCAAGCCCTGATTTCCGGGGTACCTCCTCCTTCTCCTCCCTCATACCCAGAGCGTTCAGTTCATCCACAAGCAAGCTGCATTTTTCTCGCTGCCCACCCAAGGAAAAAAAAAACCCCACAGAACCCGGGAGGCCCCCGACTAAAAGGCCCAATTTCAACGATGCTCTTTAATCAAAAAAAGAAAAACCGATCCGTGATGAATCAGAAACACCATCTGATCCTCGGGAGATGACTAACGCGCCGAGAAGATGTTCTGTTTCTAAAAGACGGAGGGTAGGTTTGAAGACACGCTTGCATTTTTTTTTCCCCTCTTTTCATACACAGAAGGAGATACTCCAACAGGAAGCAGCTTTCAGGATGTCAAAATATTTTTGCAGCTTCCCTATGGGCAACAGAACGTTTCTAAAAATTTTTATTTGGTGCCGTGTCACCTTGGATGATAAAGTTGCACAGGATGCTAAGGGCCTGGCTGTCTCTTTAGCGTTTGGGTGGGGGCGTCCTCATGCCTAAAACCCTTCAGGAATTTGAGGGGTGGGGCCAATGTTGGCCATGAATGAATGGGCCTTGAAGTAGAGAATTAGAGAGACGTGCATTTGTATTTGTCTTTCTTAGTTTTTTTTTTTTAAAAAAAATATATGTTTTTAAAGTGGAAGATTTCAATGCACAAAAACAAAGGCCAAAAAATCAAGTCTGGACTTGGAGTTCTCACCGGAAGGCAGGGCATGTGAAGACGGCCCATTTGGCAGTCAGATCTGTTCGATCAATTAGCTCTCATCTGTCTCCATAAAAACACTCAGAACAGGAAATAAGCTCGGATGAATCATTTATCTGTTCAATTAGAAAAATCGGGCCCTTCACACCCACGCCCCACAGACCAAGCTCAAATAATTAACACGGTGACCGGAAGGCAGACACACGGGAAACGGGAGAGCCCGTCACACACACGCACACGGAGACCCCAGCGCCGGAATTTGACTCTCTCTCCACAAGCAGCCCGGTTCTCAAAGGAGGTCTCGTCTAGGCGGAAAGGTCGAGTGGCAGCTGTCCCTTCAAACGATATATTGATTTTCTGTTTCATTCTTGAGCACATCTCTTCCAAACTCTGCTTTGGTCCCAAATAGGGGAAGATCCCACTGTTTTAAAATCGAGAAATCTCTGGCCGCAGCATCCCGTTGGAAGCACCATTCTCAACCCGTTTCATGAAACATGAAATGTCTGTCATCAAAGCCGTGACGGCGACCGGAGCTGGCTAAGACTCTGGGCCGGGGTGGATGGGCAAAGATGCCCCCAGACAGGTGGAGATGAGCGCGAGGACCTGCTTGTTCTCTCGACCGTCCTCCAAAGGCGCCGATGGGAGGACGATGGCGCTGGTCCAAGGTCTGCACACCTCCATCGCTTCTTGGAGGATGAACAATACACTCTTCCATTATTTGCAGGGATTCACATCCTCGAGCTTGACTATGGAAAGACCTTGAAAATAAAAAAAAAAAAAAAACATGAGAAAGACCCAGGAGGGTGTGTGAGGGGGCTCCTGACTCTGGGGCTTCCATCCAGGGTATCATCCATGGTGCTTTTACTTTGATGGGTCCCTTCTAACATAAAAAAAAAAAAAAAATCCAAGATTCTATTTTATGACGGTGTTGGTGTAAAGATGAAGACCATCCAGCTGAGTTCTGTTCACACTCTTTCTGATCACGTCAAAAGAAACGAAAGCACGGGTGGGAGTGCAGACTGGTGCAGCCGCTGCGGAAAACAGAATGCAGATGCCTCAAAATACTACAGATAGAAATACCGTAGGATCTAGCTATTCCACTTCTGGGTATTTATCCAAAGAACATAAAATCAGTAATTTGAAAGGATCTATGCGCCTCTGTGTGCATCGCAGCGTTATTCATAATAGCCAAGACGTGGAGGCGACCCAAGTGCCCATCGAGCGATGAATGGATAAAGAAGATGTGGTGTATATATATATATAGTGGAATACTACTCAGCCATAAAAAAGACAGAATCATCCCCTTTGCAACAAAATGGATGGACCTTGAGGATATTATGCTCAGTGAGATAAGCCAGACAGAGAAAGACAAACACTGCATGACCCTACTCGTATGTGGAAAATAAACAAAAGGAGACTTCTGGATGCAAACATGGTTTTAATAGTCAAGAAACATCAAAGACAGCAGCAAAAAAGTGAAGCAAAGTTGACCCGGACCAAAGCATCGTGGAGAAGAATATATCACGACCTGGTCGTCTCCTCGCCTTCCTACACACAGACAAGCTCGGCCCTGTGGATGGCCTCAGTCTCAGCTTTCTGTGGGGTCTATGTCCTACCTGCCCATCATCCAAGATCCAGCTCCCGGCTCGGTCCTTCCAGAGATGCTTCCAGCCTCCCATCTTGGTCCTGGGCCTGCCTCTACCTTGACCACCGGCCGCCAGGGTCTTCCCCCTTCCATGCATTCCAGGAGAGCGTCCCCCTACCGTAAGGGCACAGGAAGGAATTTGGCTCCCAAAGAGCGGTCCGGTCTTCATCCCAGCTCCTGGGAGGTCACCTCGAAACTTTCGGAATTTCCCAAGTGACGGGAGCGTCTTGGTTACTCATGGTGGCTCCGGAGAGCTCACGCTCCCAAAGTGACTCATGCGGGCCCCTAGGTAGTTTAGGCGAACGAGATGACTCAGGACGGGGGCTGGCCATGCCCCGACGACCAACCAGGTCAGTAGAAGGTTGAAGCTTTGAATCATGTGGTACCAGCCTGACCTCCAGGGTGAGGATGGAGGGCGGAGACTGAGACCGACCAGAAGGGCGATGAGTCAATCAACCAACGCCTACGTAACGAGAGCCCCATAAAAACTCTGGACACCAAAGCTGGGGTGACTTCCCAGATGGGCAACGCTCCTCGCGTATTGTCATACGTCCACGCGTCTGACGGACACGCCAGATTCACATCTGGGACCCTCCTCGACTTTGCCCTGTGCATTTCTTCGTTGGGTTGGTCCCAATTTGCATCCTTTGGCTACAACTAAATCCGTAATCGTAAGGATAGCAGTTTTCTGAGTTCTGTGAGTCATTCTAGCAAATTATCCAGCCTGAGCGTGGTTTAGGGGACCCCCCCCTCCCCGAACTCGAGGGTAGTCCTGTGGGGACTGTTCCTTCTGACTTTGTAGTTGGGAAACTCGCTATGGTAAGTGTCCAGCTGGGATTTGATTCCGAATACTTTAGCAAGAGCTGAGGCAGGTCCCACTCTGCTTGGGGGACACGCACCCAAAAAAGCAACATATGAAAAGAAGTATCGGCTCAACTCACCAGGAGCAGTGAGTCCTTAATCCTAGAGAAAGATCCCGCTCTTCTTTCTCTTTTCCGTAGGCCTGCCCCGAAGATGGCGGTCCGTCCTTCATCCAGTCCACTTCGACCGTTCCCAAGTCACGAGCGATGGGACTGTCCCCCGATGCAGAGATTCACTTAATTCTGCCCGGAAATGGCTCAGCTTTGGGGGAGTTTCTGCATCTCCGGCAGATATTTTGCAAAGGAGAACCATCGTCTTGACAATGTCCCTTTGGAGATGGAGCAGGCATGGGGGTGAGACCGGCTATAAGCAGAGACTCAGGCACACGGTCTGGGGAACGTTCGCCAAACTTGTCCACAAAACCTGCAAATCCACGGACGACAGATGTATGGACAACTCAGAAAGGACATTTTAAAAAAAATGCTCCAGCGTCATCTTCAGCTACCGATGCCGTGGCCATCTTAAAAGAAAGCGGGACGCGAGCCATGTGTAAACACGTCGACAAACGACAATCCTTTTACGGCTTGGCCGCCTCAGGAAGAGCCCCTTGGCTCGTAGCTGGATATCTGATATCCACTTGGCAATTATGGTGTGGATTTTTCTCTTCACGCTCACGTGGAGAATGCGACTCGGACGCTGCGAGGCTTCCAGAAAAGGTGAGAGCGAATTCAATTGGCACAAAGGTGAACGTTCCACTCTGAGGAAAAGCAAAGTCATCTCCAGAAAAATATACAGAATCGCTCAACCCTTGAGGGTGTGTGTGCATGCATGTGTGTGAGTGTGCATACGCGTGCACGTGTGTGAGTGTGCACGTGTGTGAGTGTGCATGCGTGCACGTGTGTGAGTGTGCATGTGAGTGTGCATGTGTGTGAGTGCATGCGTGCACGTGTGTGAGTGTGCACGTGTGTGAGTGTGCATGCGTGCACGTGTGTGAGTGTGCATGTGTGTGAGTGCATGCGTGCACGTGTGTGAGTGTGCACGTGTGTGAGTGTGCATGCGTGCACGTGTGTGAGTGTGCATGTGAGTGTGCATGTGTGTGAGTGCATGCGTGCACGTGTGTGAGTGTGCACGTGTGTGTGCACGTGTGTGAGTGTGCATGTGTGCATATGTGTGCACGTGTGTGAGTGTGCACGTGTGTGAGTGTGTGCATGCGTGCACGTGTGTGAGTGTGCATGTGTGCATATGCGTGCACGTGTGTGAGTGTGCATGCGTGCACGTGTGTGAGTGTGCATGTGTGTGTGCACTGTGTGAGTGTGCATGTGTGCACGTGTGTGAGTGTGCACGTGTGTGAGTGTGTGCATGCGTGCACGTGTGTGAGTGTGTGCATGTGTGCACGTGTGTGAGTGTGCATGCGTGCACGTGTGTGAGTGTGCATGTGTGTGTGCACGTGTGTGAGTGTGCACGTGTGTGAGTGTGTGCATGTGTGCACGTGGGTGAGTGTGCATGTGTGCATATGCGTGCACGTGTGTGAGTGTGCATGCGTGCACGTGTGTGAGTGTGCATGTGTGTGAGTGTGCACGTGTGTGAGTGTGCACGTGTGTGAGTGTGCATGTGTGCACGTGTGTGAGTGTGCACGTGTGTGAGTGTGCATGCGTGCACGTGTGTGAGTGTGCATGTGTGTGAGTGTGCACGTGTGTGAGTGTGCACGTGTGTGAGTGTGCACGTGTGTGTGCACGTGTGTGAGTGTGCATATGTGTGCACGTGTGTGAGTGTGCACGTGTGTGAGTGTGTGCATGCGTGCACGTGTGTGAGTGCATGTGTGCATATGCGTGCACGTGTGTGAGTGTGCATGCGTGCACGTGTGTGAGTGTGCATGTGTGTGTGCACTGTGTGAGTGTGCATGTGTGCACGTGTGTGAGTGTGCACGTGTGTGAGTGTGTGCATGCGTGCACGTGTGTGAGTGTGTGCATGTGTGCACGTGTGTGAGTGTGCATGCGTGCACGTGTGTGAGTGTGCATGTGTGTGTGCACGTGTGTGTGCACGTGTGTGAGTGTGCACGTGTGTGAGTGTGCACGTGTGTGAGTGTGCACGTGTGTGAGTGTGTGCATGTGTGCACGTGGGTGAGTGTGCACGTGTGTGAGTGTGCATGTGTGTGAGTGTGTGCATGTGTGCACGTGTGTGAGTGTGCATGTGTGCACGTGTGTGAGTGTGCATGTGTGTGAGTGTGCACGTGTGTGAGTGTGCACGTGTGTGAGTGTGCATGTGTGCACGTGTGTGAGTGTGCACGTGTGTGAGTGTGCATGCGTGCACGTGTGTGAGTGTGCACGTGTGTGAGTGTGCATGCGTGCACGTGTGTGAGTGTGCATGTGTGTGAGTGTGCACGTGTGTGAGTGTGCACGTGTGTGAGTGTGCACGTGTGTGTGCACGTGTGTGAGTGTGCATGTGTGCACGTGTGTGAGTGTGCACGTGTGTGTGCACGTGTGTGAGTGTGCATGTGTGCATATGTGTGCACGTGTGTGAGTGTGCACGTGTGTGAGTGTGTGCATGCGTGCACGTGTGTGAGTGTGCATGTGTGCATATGCGTGCACGTGTGTGAGTGTGCATGCGTGCACGTGTGTGAGTGTGCATGTGTGTGTGCACTGTGTGAGTGTGCATGTGTGCACGTGTGTGAGTGTGCACGTGTGTGAGTGTGTGCATGCGTGCACGTGTGTGAGTGTGCATGTGTGTGTGCACGTGTGTGAGTGTGCATGTGTGTGTGCACTGTGTGAGTGTGCACGTGTGTGAGTGTGCACGTGTGTGTGAGTGTGCATGCGTGCACGTGTGTGAGTGTGCACGTGTGTGAGTGTGTGCATGTGTGCACGTGGGTGAGTGTGCATGTGTGCATATGCGTGCACGTGTGTGAGTGTGCATGCGTGCACGTGTGTGAGTGTGCATGTGTGTGAGTGTGCACGTGTGTGAGTGTGCACGTGTGTGAGTGTGCATGTGTGCACGTGTGTGAGTGTGCACGTGTGTGAGTGTGCATGTGTGCACGTGTGTGAGTGTGCACGTGTGTGAGTGTGCATGTGTGTGAGTGTGCACGTGTGTGAGTGTGCATGTGTGTGAGTGTGCATGCGTGCACGTGTGTGAGTGTGCACGTGTGTGAGTGTGCATGTGTGCACGTGTGTGAGTGTGCATGTGTGCACGTGTGTGAGTGTGCACGTGTGTGAGTGTGCATGTGTGTGAGTGTGCACGTGTGTGAGTGTGCATGTGTGTGAGTGTGCACGTGTGTGAGTGTGCATGTGTGTGAGTGTGCATGCGTGCACGTGTGTGAGTGTGCACGTGTGTGAGTGTGCATGTGTGCATGTGTGAGTGTGCATGTGTGCACGTGTGTGAGTGTGCACGTGTGTGAGTGTGCATGCGTGCACGTGTGTGAGTGTGTGCGTGTGTGCATGCACTGTGTTGTATAATTTTGCTCTTTTGGGGGTAGGGTAAGGAATACTAAAATGTAATACATATTTTTAAAAAATGTTTATTGTGATAATATATAGAAATATGATAAACATATATTACATCTCTAAATATGTAACCATATAAATAACACAAAATACGCCATTTTAACCATTTTTAAGTGAGCAATTCAGAGGCATTAATTCCATCTATGCTATTATGCAGCTACCACGAGTGTTGTCAAGTATTTTTAATGTCAGAAATCCAAGAGGAAAAATGTCTGCTTTCTAAAAATGTATTTGGACCAATGCTTCGAGAACTCATGCCAACTAATCTTTCTAAAAATGACGCAACTGGTCTGAGTCAACTCAAGTCCACTGCAGTTAGGAACGAACGCTCTATGCGTTGCCCACGATGGTCCTGGGGTCCAAGGCAAAGGGTGGGGACATCTGGCACTCGACATCTTTGCTGAATGAATGAATGAATGAATGAATGAAATTTTAAAACAGCCATAATCCTCGGTGTCATGTTTCCTGGGATTTTGGGCCCCCAACTGCTCCAGATGCCTTTTACCGTCTGCACCGTATTTTATTATTATTTTAGGTTAGTTTTCACTGAGCTTGCCACGGAACACACACACAAAAAAGGATAAACTCGCGAATCCTCCCCACGCTGGTCTGATGTTACCAGACACGCCTCACCTTCCCCGTGCCTCTGTAGCTCAGCATCCTCTGAGAAGCGAAAACCCCGTGAGCGGCTGACCCATCTTCTCAATTTCTCCACAATCGTCATAAGTATTTTGGGAAACAACAACTCTCCAAATTCAAAAAAAAAAAAAAAAACCCACAATGTCCACCAGCGAAGATACTCGTTAAACCTCTCTGTGCTTCTGTGAGATGAGGGAAGAAGACAGAGCTTGGGGCCTGGAGGATGAGCCACCCATTTTCCGGGGCTCCGTCGGGCGCTCCCAACTGAAAACCCCTCCCGGGTGATGGTGCCCCCAGAGACCCCGGAGACGGAGGAGGGAGACGGAAATGTCTGAAACTGGTTGTCCGTCTACCCTTCATGGCGAACGGTGCGGGATCGTCTCAAGGCTCTTGCTGCACTGAATTAGAAAGGGATGCTGTGCGATGTGGCGGAATCCACGCCCTCTCCATGCCTTTCTTCAATGCGGGATGCATTCTCTCCTCCCTCCTTTCCTGCCTTCCTCTCTCTCCTTCCTCCCTGTGTTCTCGTCATCCTTTCTTACGCGCCAATTAGGGTTCTTTCTTTCCCATCTGAAACTACTTAACGGCACAAGTCTTGACAAATCTCTCCCCAAGATGCCCCCCCATCACTTCTCCCTACCCTTGTGCCCCGTTACCTCCCTCTGCTCCCCGAGACCCCCTTTCTAAGCGGCTCCACCCTGCTCAGCCCGTGGTGGTGGGGGGGCGACCCACACGGTCCGCATGCACCCCTGGGGCTCCTTGCCCTCTGGCTGCCGTTTTTGGGGTTCCAACCATGGGGAACCCACTTGAGGTTGGAAGGAGGGCAGCTCTTGGCACCCCTGGTTCTCACCCAGCATCCTTCTCCCCAAGACCACGGCTCCTATCTGGCGGCCTTGGCCATTTAGCTCTGCTTTGCTGGGCCTGGGGGGGCACAGGCTTGCCAACCCCCCGGCTGGCTCCACCTCCGTAAATAGCCCTGCGTTAAACCGCTTCTATTTCCGCGCGCATCTTCACCCGTCTCCTGCTGCACCTCCCAAGCCCACACTCCTACCTCTTCCTCAGAACCCTTGCTCAGCCAGCACGTGGGCCGTGGACCATCTCCCGAGGATTATCGGGAAGCCAAGCTCCTTTCACAGGCAAAAATCCCTAATCTACAAGTCACTCACACATTTGCAAGCGAGACGCCAGTCAAAATGCTGGAGGTAACATTTCTGCAGGGGGAAAAAACATGCAAGAGCCATTCGATTAATTTTAAGGCGAGGCACTGACATGCTTCACAAATAACGAAAAAACCTCGCTTACTATTTATTGAGCGCCCGCCGTGCGCAGACATACGGTAAATATTTTACACATACCCTTTAACGTAACCTTCTCAATCCCACAGTCCGACGGCATCTTTATCTCCATTTTAGGGAGAAAGAAACCGAGGCCCCAAAAGGATGCACACTGTGTGGGTTCCCCACAGACACGGGCCTGAAATATTGCATTGTCGTTCATATTATTGCATTCATTTTTGCCGAAGGATATTGGAATAAATCCATATGTTAAACGCTGGGTGTTCTATGATAGATCATATAAGCGTGATTTACAGGAAACCATTTTGCCCAAGTAAGGGGCCAGTTTTTAGGAACCTGAGAGCAGTAGGGGTTCTGAAGGTAAAAATCAGTCTGGGGGGCTGGCCTGGTGGCGGAATGGTTAATCCGCTTCGGCGGCCCGGGGTTTGCCGGTTCGGATCCCGGGTCCGGACAAGGCACCGCTTGGCAAGCCATGCTGTGGTAGGCGTCCCACATATCAAGTAGAGGAAGATGGGCACGGATGTTAGCTCAGGGCCAGTCTTCCTCAGCAAAAAAAAAAAGAGGAGGACTGGCGGCAGATGGTAGCTCAGGGCTAATCTTCAAAAAAGGGGTTTGAGGAGGTCAGATAAGGCTTGTTTCATTTGCAGACCGAGGAGAGGAAGCTGAATCGTCCTGGAGATTCTTTCACAGACACGGGAGGCGATTTTTAAACAGCTACTTAAACTAGCCTTTTGTTTGTTTGTTTGTTTCAGAATAGTTTCAGATTTACAGAAAAGTCGCAAAGACAGTATGCGGAGGTTCTTACATAGACTATACAGCTTCCCCTTTTATTAACATCTGTCGGTGCGGCACATTTGTTACCATGAATGAGCCAACGTCGATACGTGGTGATAAACTGGTGCATAGCTACTCCGATTTCCTCTGCAGCCCCTTTTCTGCCCCGGGACGCCATCCAGGACCTGGCGCCCCATGACATTTCATTCACCGTCACATCTCCTTGGGCTCCTCTGGGCTAAGGTGTGTTTCCCAGGCGTCTCTGCTGTAAGCTTCCTTACCATTTTCCCCTTTTGCACGCTCTGTTCTTTGGAGGGAAGTCACGACCTGCAGCCCACACTTAGGGGGCCGCGTAATTTGATTTTGTAAAAGGAAGCATTTCTCTGGTTCAATGCCCCTATTTGAGAAGTGGGAGAACCCGTTCCCTTTACAATAAGGGTGGGAAAAATATCCACTGTCAACATGAGGAGTTTTAACAACGAACAAACTTCCATACGATAACGTACCATTCTAGAGTCTCCCCGTATCATCTCATTTCAAAGGCTTCATCACGTAAAGAACTAACTTACAAAATACAACCGAATATTTTCAAGACAGATACCTTGCTGGGACTCAGTTCCCGAAAGCCAAAGTTCTCCTCTCAGCCGCTTGACTTCTTAAAGTCGCTCTCCGTATCGACTTCCGTTTTCAGAAAATTGCAGAGGAGCTGGTGTTGCACTGAACATCCTAGCGACAAGAGTGACAAACTCTGGATGAAATCTTTAAACAGAAACTATCTGAAGGCACTGGTCAGGGACCCCAAAGAGGCAGAAACTGGAGGGGAGCAAGTCTCTTGGAGATGAAAGATTTGCATCTTTGCACCCTTTCTCCCGAGGACCCCGCTCCCCCTCCACCCAGTCAGCTAATTTTGGGGGAAACTGGCACCTCTGCAGCTTTCTTAGCCTGCAAGTCATAGGACAGAGCTGGCAGCAGCCAGAGTGCCGGGGAAATGAGAGAGTTCCTAAAAGGGATTCAAGGGAATGCCTCAAAATGCAGGTAGGGACATCCCCCAAATCCTTGAGCAATCTGGGCTCGGCATGCACAAGCAAACTCCAGACAACCAGGGAGAACGCTGTGCATGAAGCAAAGATTTCACCTGCTGCTCCCCGTAGGGAAAGCAGAGTTTAGAGTTTATGTCGAGCCGAGTGAACCGTCTGCTGGACTCTTCAGAGGAAGAGAACCGACGGCTGAGCGTCTACAACACGCCATCCACAATGTCCCTGACCAGAAATATCGATAGATGTGCAGAAGCACGAAAATATAATCTAAAATCAAGTGAAAAAAGCCCTCAATAGCAACGAACCCCTAGATGACCCAGATGGTATAAATAGCAGACACAAACTTTAAAGGTTTCCAGATTAAAAGGAAAATATAGTCATAATGAACGAACAGATGAGGAGTTTGAGTAGGAAATTTGAAAATGGTAAACAAAGAACTAAACGGAATTTCCATAACTGAAAAGAAGAATATCTGTGATGAAATGTGCCCTGCGCAGGCTCCGTTGTAGGCTCCGAATGGCAGAAGAAAGAATCTGCAAATTTGAAAATAGGGTAGAGAAAGACTCTCACCTCCAGAACCAAGAGGAAAAAGGATCTCAAAACGCTTCCAGAGGCTCGGTGACCTGTGACTATATTTATTACGTAGCCTAGACTAGTTGTATGTAGTTATACACATAATATTATATAGACAGTATATACAATATTAATATATAATATATTATAAGATATATGTAATCGAGGAGAGAGATAAGAGGCAGGAAGTTTTCTGAAGAAAGAAACTCCAAAAATAGCTAAAACCCACAAGCAATCCCAACACCCACCCAGAGGTGAATGGACGCACAGATCGGGGTCTGTCCACACAGTGGAATCCTACGCAGCCACGAAAAGGACCCAGCTACTGATACATGCACCACGTCATGCATCGCATGATGCTGTGTGACAGAAGCCTTTAACAAAATGACAACTATGATCTGATTCCATTTACCTAAAGTTATAAAACTAATTTACCATACAAAACAAGTAGGAAAAAAAAAAAAACCACTTATTGGCAGAGGAATGACCAGGGGGCACATAAGAGACTTTCTCAGAGCGATGGTAGTTTTCTACTTCTCAATGGATGGGCATCGAATGGGTGTGAGCATTCGTCCAAACGCATTGAACGGTGCCTGAAGACGGGTGCCTTTGACTGAACCTAAGTTTTACCCAAAAGAAAGAACTCTAATGAACACATCGCGCTTCATGACATATTTAACGAAGGCCGGGCATGTGGAAGAAACAGGGCCTCGACTTTTCTGGCAGCATACCCTCTCACCGCATTTCTCAGTAAAACACGGTTTTCAGGAAGTCCACTCCTCGTCCTAAACTGTCCTGGAGTCATCACTGTTCATGGAATGCCAAGTCCTCTAGAGACGGAGGAAGTGTGAGTTGCAAACTTGCCTCCTCCGTCCTTCGTTCCCATCGAAGGAAGCGTCTACACAAGACACGTGGCTCGTTTTCAGCAAGACGTTGAAAACGTTAACCAACGAGCGATCATCAATCGCCGTCTCTCACTAACAACCTGCTCAAATGATTGGGCCTTCCGTTGAGTTCAATGCATATGGCGGCTAGAAATAATAACACCCAACGTCTCTTGACTGAAGCCTTGCTGTCTTCCCAGCACCGTTAAGAGTATTCCATGTCTCCGTGCTCTTTCTCACGGCAGTAGTGCCCACACTTAGGGTTACTCCCATCATTTTACAAAGGGGGAAACCGAGGCGCAAAAATGTCCGCCTCTTACTGGAAGGCACCCAACAGATCAAGCCTCGGCGATGGGTTTGGGCAGCTGAGACGAAGGCACACGTTCCTAAAATCTGGGTTATCCCGGGACGGAATCTTGAGTGCCGTCCTGTAGACAGAGGAACGGCCCAAAGGCTGGGAGACACGGCGTGTTTTCCAGATTCGGCCATCCCGGAGGGGTTCCATGTCTTCTTTTGGGTCCCGAAGGGGTGAATTTTGTTCTCGGAAGCTCCCATCACGCTCTTAACAGTCTCTGCTTCCCTCTCGGGCAAGCGTGAGCGTCTGTAAGAAAAGACAGCACAAGGAACGTAACCCGGGTCTCTTGTCAACGGGGGGGCCCGGCCCGCGGAGAATGACAGGCAGGCAACACTTTGGGGTTGGGTGTGGGATGCATTTCTGAGAAATTCCCGGCTCCCGCATCTTTCTTCCGCTCCTACACAAAGTCGGCTCCATACAGAGGTTGGAGATCTGTATCTCGACACCGCCCCGCCGCCAACGCTGACATCTAACCACGTAGATTTTTCCAGGAAACGGAGTCACATATTTTTCTCCTCAGGAGAGGGTTCGGCGTCCACGTTCCAGAAATAAAGCGGAAAAGGGAACAGAGACAAGTATGTTTTCCTCCTGTCTCACTTCTCTGAACATCTTGTGTCACGGCCCGCGGGGGTCAGCGGTAAAAATCGACGGGATTACGTCAAAAACCCAGATTTTAGAAAATAAACCGCAGCGGACACCGAAAGATAAGGTCATCCTCAGCTTTGTTAAAGCGCGCTGGAAATGAAAGCAAATTGGAGATTTTCTGCAGGGTTTCGGGACCGCCCCCAATTCTCACAGAACAGCCCGCTCTGCAGACAGAATCGGACGCAGTTGGTACCCGGGTACCGGGGTTCTTGGTCCTGACGCTCATCACCACGTCTCTCATTTCCTCTTCCAGGATTCGCCAGCAGATGCTGACTCAAGTCGGTAGGAGACGTTTTTCTGGGAATGTGCATTTTTAAGAAGCGCCCCACTCTTTTTTTTTTTTTTTTGGTGCAATTTCTGGCGAGTTTGGGTCACGCCTCCCAACAGAAGCTTGAAAGCAGACTCACGGGGAAAATCTCCCTGTGCATCCTCACTTGCACAGGGCATCTGTGCAGCCTCCTGCCTGGTCTCGTAGGATCATTGAAACATGGGGATTCCCCTCCCACACACACACCCCACCCCACCCTCCCCGTCTGCCATGGCGTAAATTAAGGCCGACATTATATGCTTCCTCCGTGTCTAGGGGAAATCAGGAGAGCCTCAAAGTGGCCTCTTCCAGCTCTGCTCCCACCAGTAAGGTCCCCCAGCCTTAGGATGGGGGTCACACACACCCCACCCAGTGGGCGGCTTCAGCTCCCCGCCAGCTTGTGGAATTACTCAAACACGCCAACCACATCCTCCCATGCATGCGGACCAGGGGCCACCTCATGCCCCTGTTCCTCCAAAGTCTGACCTTGTGGTCCCCTCTGACCTCGAGAGCAACCTCGTGGGGCCCTGTGTGGTATGTGGTGTCCTTCCCCAGACCCCGGGCTGTGAGCCTACGTGACCATCCATCTCACCCAACTGCTGTTGGGTGTCACATATTTGGCCAAACCCATCCCTCCAGGATGGGGACCCCTCCGTCGCCAACGGAGCAAAAAGGAGGCCATCAACACACAAATCCCATAGTGAAATTGCCACTAAGCCAGTTTAACCCTGAGCCCACCCTTCACCGGGCACTTCAAGCAGGAGAAATCAGCGGATGTCTACACGCACGCTGCATCGACAGAGGTCGACTTGGTCTCAGCTTCTCATCAAGGTGGACGGTGCAGATGACGGCACCCGCCTGTTTGTCCTCCTTCGGCAGGGCCCACCCTGACCCAGGATGACCTCATCTTATCCCGGTTACATCTGCCAAGACCGTATTTCCTAACAAGGCCACGGACACAGGGACCGAGGGTTAGAATGCACACATGTCTTTTTGCGGGGCGGGGGGGACACAATTTAACCCACAACCGCATCCAAAATGGAGGATCGCAACAGGAGAGAGAGATGCATGGTACCCCAGAATGCCCAAGCTAACAAGACCTGGGCTCATCTTTGGGACCCAGGAGCGGGTCCTGTTCTGACCTCATGGTCCCTCAAGTCCACTTTCTTCAGTGACCCAGCATCCCCGGCTCCTCCTGCCCCACGTCTTAGAAGCAAAAGGAAAAGAAGAAAAGAGGGAAGACGATGAAGAGGAAACTGATGTGCGCCGAAAATGCCGATTTCCAGCCACGGGCCCAGCGACTTCGAGGCCTTAAATGCCGCAGGAGAATACACTCGTACATAAAAACGTGAGTCCCAGATAAGACCAACCGGCGCATCGCAGCGAACGCCAACAGCACACTCCGTGCTCGCGAGGTCCACGGTTCTTCACAGGAAGCCTCCTCTTTGCAAGATAACACGCTTAACAACAGGAACAGGAGGGGAACGACACAGGACGTGGCCAGCGTCACCGAAGGCCTCCTCCAGGATCAGGAGGAGGGGACACAGGAACCGACCGCCCCACAGAGATGCGTCAGGATCTGGCCCCTCTATGGGCCCCTTTCCCTCTTCCGTAAAAAGAAACAAAAATTTTACATTTTACAAGAGTTCCTCCGTTATTCATATTATTCTCATTATATTCTCTTTTCCTGATTTTAAAATCAATGAAACTGAAAACAGCGTCACGGCTCCCTGGGATTCTCATCGTGAACCCACGGCGCCGTGCGGAAGGCGCCGGATGGAGATGTTGGCCCTGGGTCAACCAGATGGCCACCCTCACACCCTCCTGGGCGTCCGCCAGGGGACTTCTCCAGGGAGGATTTCCTGCCCAGCCCTGGGGTCGTCCCTGCCTCTTCTGGTCCGGGCGACTCTCCCTTCAGCGGTGGAGTCCTAAAATGCGCCCAGGGACAGGAGTGTGTAGGCCATGGTACCGCAGGCCAACCGAGAGCCATCGGAGACGTCCATGCCCGAACCCTCTGGAACCTGTGACCATGGAACCGTCTATGGCACAAGACACGTGGCAGACGTCATTAAGGTGATGAACCTTAAAACAGGGAGATGACCCCAGATTAACCTGGGGGGGGGGGCGGTTTCACTCTAATCCCATGAGCCTTCAAAGGCAGAGAACTTAAGTGGCTGGGGCCAGAGGGACGTGGGAGAAGAGGAAGGCGGGGAGATTCCAGGGGTGGCATGGAGGGGACACCTCAGAGGACCACAGAGACGCCTCTAGGAGCTTCAGCCCTACAACCGCGAGGAACCAGATTCTACTCACCACCTGGAGGAGCCTGGAAACAGCCTTTCCAAGATCACCCACTGGCCCCCCCAACAGGAGCCCAGGGGGCGGACATCTTCATGTTGACCCTGGCAGACCTTGAGCGGAAGGCCCAGCGGAGATCCCATTGGCAGTTCTCGCCCACAGAACGGTGAGGCCGTCTATTTGCGTTGTCTCGAGCCGCCGCATTTGGGGCGATTTATTACAGGTGCGATGGAGGCCAAACGCCTATGGGGTGGAGCATGGACCTTTTAATGAGGCCACAACCTCACATCCCATACATTAGGGGCGCTTGTGGGAAACCCTTTAGGGTGGGGACAGGGTGGTGGCTACTGTGACTCTGCCTGATGCTTTTCGCTGGGCACATCTGGGCATACCTGGGACCATCTGGGCAAGCAGGGCAGCTTGGTACCCTGGTCATGCCGGGGATCCCGGGTGGGCTTCCTGGCCTCAGTTTCCCTATCTGGAAACCAGAGGATTGTAAAGGCAGAAGGACCCTTCCTAAGGCAGCCTTGGGTTGCACAAAGTAGGTCTGTATCCTGAGCCTCTCAGATCCACACGGGGGCCTGCGTGGAGGGGGTGCAGCTTGCACGCTGAGGGGTGCCCCTCCCAGTCAGGCCTGGTGGGTTCACTTCCTACAGGGGTAAGGGGACACGAGGGTCCAGGTGGGGTGTGCAGTGTGCAGGAGTGTGGGATCCTGGGTCCCAGAGGGGGGCAGTGGTCCTGCTGGGGTGGGGGTGGAGCTCCTCCATCCTGGACCTTGGAGGGGTTTGGGGGTCTGTGCTGGAGTGTGTGAAGGGTGCTAGTCTAGATTCTGAGTGGGTCTATGAGGGTTGGGGGGGGTGTGTGAATGGCGGTCCAGGGTCTTGGTAGGTATCGAGGTCCATGTGGGGTCTGGTAGGTGTCTGGTGAGGTTCTGGTCAGGGATCTGCGGGGGGTGGTCTCACTGGGGAGTCTGGGTGGAGGTCGGTGGTCCCCGCAGGGGTCTGGATGGGGGCTGGTAGGGGTCCAGGCAGGAGTAGGGGGGGCGTGAGTTAGGGGGTCTCAGCCGTGATGTGGATGGGGGGAAGTGATTCCGCTCAGGGTCGGTCTCCCCAGTGGGAGGTTCAGGGTGGGGGTCCTCACGGGTGTCTGAGTGGGAGTACAGGGGTGGGGGTCCCCGTGTCCTCCGTGGGGACGTGGGTGAGGCTGCCCCCAGTGGTCTGGGTAAGGATTCTATAGCTCCAGTGGGGAGCAGGGTGGGGGTCTTTGGTCTGGGTGAGGCTCCTTGGTGCAAGTGGGGTGTCAGGGTAGGGGTCCTGGGGTCCAGGCGGGAGGGGGGTGTCTGGGTGGGGGTTCTGGGGTGTGGGCAGGGGGTCTGGGATGGGGGTTGCAGGTGGGGGGTCCTGAGGTCCGTGCCGGGGTCCTAGGATCTGAGTGGGGGGTCCGGGCGGGGGGGGTGCCCAGGGCTGGGTGGGGGTCGGTGGTCGGGGCGGGGGTCCCCGGGGTCCTTCAGCTCGGGTGGGGGGGGGTCCCAGGACCTGGGTGGGGGGTCCACGGTCCGGGCAGGGGTCCGGGCGGGCTTCGCTGGCCGGAGCGGGGTCCGGGGGCGGGAGTCCGGGGCCGGGCGGGGTGGCGGGCGCGGGCGCGGAGGGCGGGCCGGCGCGGGCGCGTTTCCGCCGTCGTCCGGTGCCGGCGCCGAGTCCCGCGGGCGGCGCGGAAGCGGCGTCCGGGCAGCCATGTCGCCTTTGTCTGCGGCGCGGGCGGCCCTGCGGGTCTACGCGGCGGGCGCGGCGGTGGTCTTGGCGCAGCTGCTGCGCCGCTGCCGGGGGGGCTTCGTGGAGCCAGGTCAGTGCGCCGGGGGGGGGGGGGGCGCGCGCGGGGGGCTACGGGGCGGGGGGCGCTACGGGCGGGGCGGGCCGGGCGGCGGCGGGGACAGCGGGGCCGGGGGCGCGCGCCTCGCTCCGCGGGGGTCCCCGGGTTGGGTTGGGTCGGGGGGCGGCGGGCTCCGGTGACCTTGACCCCGGGCAGCCGCGCCGTGCGCTCCCGGAAGGAGAGGCCGGGCCTGGCCTGGCCGCGCGCACGGGGCGGCGAGGTGGCGCGCGCCCCGCCGGCGTCTCCCCTCCCCGTCTGTCCCCTCCCCTCCGGCCCCGGGGCCTCCCGGCTGCCCTGGGCTGGGCTGGGGTCGCGCCCCGGGAAGCCGGCGTCCCCCGACCCCGCGTGATGGCCGGGGTCCCCGGGGTCCGCGCGCCCCGGACCGCAGGGGTGTCTGCCCGCCGCTTGGGGTCGGCTGGCACCCGCGCCCCGCCCGGAAGGTAGGCGGCCCCGGGGCGGGGGGGTGGGGGGGGGAGGGGGCGCAGGAGCCGGCGCGGCCTGGCCCGGGGCGGGGGTGCGGGGTGCAGGGTGCGGGTTGGGGGGCACTTCCGCTCGGGGCCGCTCGGTGCTCCGGCCCTCGCCGCGTCCTCCGAGCTCCCGGGTCCAGCTTTGTGGTGTCAGGGCCCCTGCACGCTCGAGCAAGGATCCGGGCCCCCCCCCAGCCCTGGCATGCGCGCTGGCCTGGCCCCGTTTACAAGTTTAGGACTTAAACCTGCAAGCATTTCTTTCCTCCCTGATTTACAGGAAATGATAAGAATCCTAACTCGAGGCTGTGTGAGCCCAAACGGGCGTTTTATTTTTAGGTGAAACAGGACTGTTTTCCCAGCGTATTCAGTGGGGGAGCCGGTGGCGCATCTTGGCTGCGTCCTGGGTGGGGTCCCCGGGCCCCTGGAAAGCTGCACGCTTCTCCCCTGAGACTGGGGCGAGGCAAGGCAAGTCACACTATTATCGCGAACATACTTTGCAGTTCCTGCACTCCCCCTTGGAAAGGGGGTCCCTGGGCCCCGCCGACAACCTGCAGCTCTGAGCAGGAGCAGATATTTTTAAATGAGCCCCACTTTCCCAGACGGCCACCGCGGAAAGGAATGTCACAGTGCTCCGCAAGCTGAGCTGTTCGTTTTCTGATAAACTGGATTTTGGTATTTTTCGACGGGGGACTATGGAGAGCAGCCCCACGTGGCGGAGGACCTGTAGCTTCTGGGCACCCACTGCCTTCCCCCTTTCACACAGGTCTGCTCACCTGCTCAGGTGCTCACAGCAGAGACACAATTGAAACTCAGCAACCCACCGAAATGCTTGTCTCGAAAACTGGTTTGCTTGCGGTGCATCAGGCCTGAGGCTGGCGCTGGTCTTTCCACTTGTCAATTAAAAAAAAAAAAAAAATGTTAAAAGACAGCGCTGGGTGAGGTCCGTGTGTCAGCGGAGGGAGGCCTGGTCCATGTGCCAGAAGAGGTAAAGATTTTCAGGTAAAGATTAACTTCACTTGGTTGCCGTAAGCGAACCACGTTGTCTGTTGGGTTATAAATAACTTTAGATGGTGGCTCGGAACATTCCTTCCGTTTGTCTGCTGCTGGCCAGCCTCCCAGGTGGGGCACATTGCCCTGCCTTTTAACCTCTTTTCCATTCCTTCCTAACTGCACTTAACTTTGGGGGGGGTGGGGGGAGCTTTTGAACTTTGCCCTGGGCCTAGAGCTGAACAAACAAGGAGGACCCGTACCCATGTCACATTGGAAATAGCTGGGGGTTTTTCTTAGAACTTTGAAATGGAGTCTGCTCGTGTGCATTGTATCCAGAATGTGGAGATGGAGTGTGCTCGTGTGCATTGTATCCAGAGCATGGAGATGGAGTGTGCTCGTGTGCATTGTATCCAGAACGTGGAGATGGAGTGTGCTCGTGTGCATTGTATCCAGAACGTGGAGATGGAGTGTGCTCGTGTGCATTGTATCCAGAGCGTGGAGATGGAGTGTGCTCGTGTGCATTGTATCCAGAACGTGGAGATGGAGTGTGCTCGTGTGCATTGTATCCAGAATGTGGAGATGGAGTGTGCTCGTGTGCATTGTATCCAGAATGTGGAGATGGAGTGTGCTCGTGTGCATTGTATCCAGAGCGTGGAGATGGAGTGTGCTCGTGTGCATTGTATCCAGAACGTGGAGATGGAGTGTGCTCGTGTGCATTGTATCCAGAACGTGGAGATGGAGTGTGCTCGTGTGCATTGTATCCAGAGCGTGGAGATGGAGTGTGCTCGTGTGCATTGTATCCAGAACGTGGAGATGGAGTGTGCTCGTGTGCATTGTATCCAGAACGTGGAGATGGAGTGTGCTCGTGTGCATTGTATCCAGAATGTGGAGATTGAGTATGCTCGTGTGCATTGTATCCAGAACGTGGAGATGGAGTGTGCTCGTGTGCATTGTATCCAGAGCGTGGAGATGGAGTGTGCTCGTGTGCATTGTATCCAGAACGTGGAGATGGAGTGTGCTCGTGTGCATTGTATCCAGAATGTGGAGATGGAGTGTGCTCGTGTGCATTGTATCCAGAACGTGGAGATGGAGTGTGCTCGTGTGCATTGTATCCAGAGCGTGGAGATGGAGTGTGCTCGTGTGCATTGTATCCAGAACGTGGAGATGGAGTGTGCTCGTGTGCATTGTATCCAGAACGTGGAGATGGAGTGTGCTCGTGTGCATTGTATCCAGAATGTGGAGATGGAGTGTGCTCGTGTGCATTGTATCCAGAGCATGGAGATGGAGTGTGCTCGTGTGCATTGTATCCAGAGCATGGAGATGGAGTGTGCTCGTGTGCATTGTATCCAGAATGTGGAGATGGAGTGTGCTCGTGTGCATTGTATCCAGAGCATGGAGATGGAGTGTGCTCGTGTGCATTGTATCCAGAATGTGGAGATGGAGTGTGCTCGTGTGCATTGTATCCAGAATGTGGAGATGGAGTGTGCTCGTGTGCATTGTATCCAGAGCGTGGAGATGGAGTGTGCTCGTGTGCATTGTATCCAGAACGTGGAGATGGAGTGTGCTCGTGTGCATTGTATCCAGAACGTGGAGATGGAGTGTGCTCGTGTGCATTGTATCCAGAACGTGGAGATGGAGTGTGCTCGTGTGCATTGTATCCAGAGCGTGGAGATGGAGTCTGCTCTTGTGCATTGTATCCAGAAGAATCCGTGTGGCAGGCATGGTGGGTGACTTCATTTCGATTGCCTGCAGAGAAGGACGAAGGTGCTAAGCTCTCTGAACGCCGTGTTTTCTCAAGGTGCCGTGTCTGCAAACAAGATCATTACCAAGTCGTGATCCATGTCTGTCGGTCCTGCCTTTGCAGAGACGGTTTATAAGCCAATCAAGCGTAGTTCCTGTAAGACCCTCTAATCTCCAGCTTCCTCTCCTTATCTTAAGGCCGTAGCCACCTGGCTGTCTGTCAGAGTTTTAAGCACATGCTATAATTAACGCGTTTAAGACCCTGGTGTGACGTCAAAACTCAAACGTTGGCCTCAAACCTGCTGACAGTTGCTGTGCCGCTTAAAAAAAGTCCCCACGGGCCTCTGTTCACAAAGGGCTTGTCGATTAGGAGTGAAAGGTCTCTGAGGCATCGGTGAATTTTTGAAAAGGAGAGAAGATCGCCGAGCTGTGTTTTAAGAGGGCAGCCCTGACACAGCTTCTGTTGTAGACAGGAGGCCAGGCCTTCTGGGATGGCAAACGGACTTGGACATGCTGTCCCGGTGGACTGAATATCCACCCCAAAATATGTCAGCCGGCCCACTGACAAAGCTATTTTAGGAGGGATCCTCATTTTCAAACTAGAGGGTTTTCAAAAACCGCCGGAGACAAGGTTCCTTCTTGCTGGTTTTGCATCCGTGTGAGCCGATGGGGACTGTGGCCACGGGGAGATGAGACGACAGTTTTCAAACTTCATAATCTTAGGGTCTCTTTACTCTCAAAAAATGAGGGCCCCCGAAGAGCTTTTGTTTATGTGGCTTTTGCTACTATTAGGAATTAAAAGAAATTAAATTAAATTAAAAGAAATTAAATTAAATTAAAACATGTTTAACAATGTATTTAAAATAACAATCGCAAGCCAATGGCCTGTCATTACAGTAACATTTTCTTTTTTTTCCCCCAACGAAAAATAACTATATTCTGCCCCCCAAAAACCCAAAATATATGTCAGGGAGACGGGTGGCCTTGTTCTCATTTTTTTTTTTTGCATTCAGTCTCTTGACTTCCCGGAGGAGTAGGACGATCTGATAGGATTGTGTCGCTCAAGGAGCACTGAACCAGCTCGTATTCCAGAGCCCGGGTTTCGGGTCGTGGGGTTCTTTTCACTCGTCCCTTGACTGCCTTCTCCGTGTCCGGGTATCCCATTCTGACTTGGCTGCACAAGGCTCAGCTTTGGGCTTTCCTCTTCCAGCGTCCGGGGTTCCAGGGTCCCTGGGCTGGTGGCCGCCTCCCTCCCGTCTCTGCCTCCGTCCTCACGGGGCTGCTCCTCTGCATCTGCATCTCCTCGTCTGTCTCTGATGAGGACGCTGTCCTTGGATTTAGGGCCGCCTCCTCCAGGAAGCCCTCCTGTCCATCCTTGATTCAGGGCCGCCTCCTCCAGGAAGCCCTCCTGTCCATCCTTGATTCAGGGCCGCCTCCTCCAGGAAGCCCTCCTCTTCATCCTTGATTCAGGGCCGCCTCCTCCAGGATGCCCTCCTCTCCATCCTTGATTCAGGGCCGCCTCCTCCAGGAAGCCCTCCTCTCCATCCTTGATTCAGGGCCGCCTCCTCCAGGAAGCCCTCCTCTCCATCCTTCCCTTCATCACACCTGCAAAGACCCTGTTTCCAAATGAGGCGCCATCCTCAGGTTCTGGGTGGACGTAAATTTGGGGGGGACCCTCTTCAACCCACTATACTCATCATTGAGATTTGGCCCTGAACACATTCCCAACACTTAGAAAATTGCTGGTTGGGGCTGTTTGCCATTGAACCCCCTGAGTGCCCGACGTACGGCAGGCTTGCACATGTAACAAACAGCTTTTAAGGAAACCCAGCTGCCCTTTGGGCACGCGGTCTTGATTGGTGGCTCCAAGGGGGTCTGGGGGTGTGGGCGTTTGGCTACAATGGGAACCCTGGGGGCTGTCTCCCAGGTCCTCAGTAGCTTCTGGCGAGAGCCCGATGATGCTTGCACCTGTGCACAGCAAATATGTATTTCTGTGCCCACGTGGCGTGAGTGCCCCCGGTCGGCATTTCGAGAAGTTCCAGGGATCCAGAGATCCGTTATAGCCCCAATATGGTTACCCGTCACAGATGCTGTGATAAAAATAGAGCCCGCCACATTCAAAAAGGTGTCATTTAAAAACATAAAATTTGGGGGCGGGCCCCGTGGCCGAGTGGTTGAGTTTGCGCACTCTGCTTCGGCAGCCCAGGGTTTCGCTGGTTTGGATCCTGGGCACGGACACGGCACCGCTCATCAGGCCATGCTGAGGCGGCGTCCCACATAGCACAACCAGAAGGACCCACAACTAGAATATACAACGATGTACTGGGGGGCTTTGGGGAGAAGAAGAAGAAGAAGAAGAAGCAAAAAAAAAAAAAAAAAAGAAGAAGATTGGCAACAGATGTCAGCTCAGGGCCAATCTTTAAGAAAAAAAAAAAAATTGAAAAGGTTTTCATACCTCTTAGCCAACCCGAAGAACGCTAGGGCCCCATTCAGACCCTGTTTTCGCTTCTTTGATGCCCTTGCGCGACCTCGGGTGGCGCGTGACACCCGTCCTTGCTTACCCTGGCGTTTAAGGCCGTGATGGTGGGTCTTCTTGGCCCGGCGGGGCGAACCCAGGTGCATATGCTCTGGAATCCAGCAAACAGTTTCCCAGAGAACGACCCACCCCCACCCCACCCCCCCCACCCTGTTGGTGGCGGGTTGGTGGACTTCCCAGCACAGTCTATAGGAAAGAATTGAGAGCAGGAAAGCGCTCTAAGGAGGACCAAGAAATTCCAAGAGCTGCGTGGCGTGTGTTTTCGGAGGCGCAGAATCGCCGCGGCCGCGTGGGACTGGCCTTGGACGGATGCGCGCGCCTGCACACTGCGCAAAGCGTGCACGAGGACGGGCTGCCCGTGCGCTGCAGAGCGGAGCCGCCGGGGGTCCCCCGTGCCCGGGTCGCATCTCACGCTGTGTTTGTCTCGCTGCTTCCCGGCAGGTGCACACGAGTGAGCGGAGGCCCCCGCAGGCAGGCCCCAGCCCCGGCCCCGGCCCCGGCGGCGCCATGGAGAGCAAAGGGCTGGACAGCTCGCAGACGGACCTCAAGCTGGTGGCCCACCCGCGCGCCAAGAGCAAGGTGTGGAAGTACTTCGGCTTCGACACCAACGCGGAGGGATGCATCTTGCAGTGGAAGAAGATTTACTGCCGCATCTGCATGGCGCAGATCGCTTACTCCGGCAACACCTCCAACCTGTCGTACCACCTGGAGAAGAATCACCCGGATGAGTTCTGCGAGTTCGTCAAGAGCAACACGGAGCAGATGCGCGAGGCCTTCGCCACCGCCTTCTCCAAGCTGAAGCCCGAGGCCTCGCAGCCCAGCCCGCAGGACCCGCTGGCCGCCAAGGCCGCCCACGGCCACGAGAGCAAGAAGCAGCAGGAGCTGACGGCCGCTGTCCTCGGCCTCATCTGCGAGGGGCTCTACCCCGCCTCCATCGTGGACGAGCCCACCTTCAAGGTCCTGCTCAAGACGGCCGACCCCCGCTACGAGCTGCCCAGCCGGAAGTTCTTCTGCAGCAAGGCCATCCCGGAGAGATACGGCGCGGTGCGCGAGGCGGTGCTGAAGGAGCTCAGCGAGGCGTCCTGGTGCGGCATCTCCACCGACCTGTGGCGCAGTGACAACCAGAACCGCTCGTATGTCACGCTGGCTGCCCACTTCCTGGGCGCGGGGCCCCCCAGCAACTGCCTGGCTGTGGGGTCCCGCTGCCTCAAGACGTTCGAGGTGCCGGAGGAGAACGCGGCCGAGACCATCACCCGGGTCCTCTATGAGGCCTTCATCGAGTGGGGCATCAGCAACAAGGTGTTCGGGGCCACCACGGACTGCGCAAAGGACATCGTGAAGGCGTGCTCGCTGCTGGACATCTCGGTGCAGATGCCCTGCCTGGGTCACACGTTCAACGCCGGCATCCAGCAGGCCTTCCGGCTGCCCAAGCTGGGCGGGCTGCTGACCCGCTGTCGCCGGCTGGTGGAGTACTTCCAGCAGTCGACGGTGGCCATGTACATGCTGTACGAAAAACAGAAGCAGCAGAACGTGGCCCACTGCATGCTGGTCAGCAACCGCGTGGCCTGGTGGGGCAGCACCCTGGCCATGCTGCAGAGGCTGAAGGACCAGCAGTTCATCATCGCCGCCGTGCTGGTGGAAGACAGCAACAACCACCACCTCATGCTGGAAGCCACCGAGTGGGCCACCATCGAGGGGCTGGTGGACCTCCTGCAGCCCTTCAAGCAGGTGGCCGAGATGCTGTCCGCCTCCAAGTACCCCACCATCAGCATGGTGAAGCCCCTGTTGCACATGCTGCTCAACACCACACTCAACATCAAGGAGACGGACTCCAAGGAGATCAGCATGGCCAAGGAGGTCATCGCCAAGGAGATCTCCAAGACGTACCAGGAGACGCCCGAGATCGACATGTTCCTCAACGTCGCCACCTTCCTGGACCCCCGCTACAAGAGGCTGCCCTTCCTGTCCGCCTTCGAGAGGCAGCAGGTGGAGAACCGGGTGGTGGAGGAAGCCAAGGGCCTGCTGGACAAGATCAAGGACGGCAGCTACCGGCCGCCCGAGGACAAGCTCTACGCGCCGCCGCCGCCGCCGCCGCCCGACGAGCCCCCCGTGAAGAAGCTGGCGCTGGGGTCTCCGCCCGCGCCCTCCAGCGTCATCAACAACATGCTGGCCGAGATCTTCTGCCAGACCGGGGGCGTGGAGGACCAGGAGGAGTGGCACGCCCAGGTGGTGGAGGAGCTCAGCAACTTCAAGTCGCAGAAGGTGCTGGGCCTCAACGAGGACCCCCTCAAGTGGTGGTCCGACCGCCTGGCGCTCTTCCCCATGCTGCCCAAGGTCCTGCAGAAGTACTGGTGCGTGGCGGCCACCCGCGTCTTCCCCGAACGCCTCTTCGGCTCCTCGGCCAACGTGGTCAGCGCCAAGAGGAACCGGCTGGCTCCCGCACACGTGGACGAGCAGGTCTTCCTGTACGAGAACTCCCGCGGCGGTGGCGACGCGGAGCCCGAGGACGAGGACGAGGGCGAGTGGGGCCTGGACCACGAGCAGGTGTTTCCCCTGGGGGACGCCGTCCACGGCGGCTTCTTCGGGATCAGGGATGGCGGCTTCGTGTAGCGGGTCACGCCGCGGCGGCCCGCTTGGATGCCTGGCTGTAGAGACGCACCCCACGGATGGTCGTGCCGGCCCGCAACCCAGGGACGCGAGAAGAAGAAGGGAGGTGGCACCGCTTTGGGTGTCCGGAAGCCGGCGATGCCATCGTTGCCTCTAGGAGTCCCTGTGCATCCCGGCCGGGAAGGGGGCCCTTGTTGGCCACCCGTGCATTGCAAATACTCCAGATTTGCAATCCCGCTTCCTCCCCAGAAGAAGAGCCAGGAGGGACGTTTCGCCTCCCCGATCGTTAATTCCAACCCGCACCACGGATGTTCTCCGCCGGAGGGTTTGGCGTCGATGGGAGAGAAAGCCAGACTGACGGGGAGACGAGGATGACACCCTGACGTTTTCTGTTCCAGCGGGAACCTTGCCTCTGGGAAGCGGGGCGGGAGACGTTCTGGAGCCAGAAGGCCCTGTTTCGAAGAGAGACGCGTTTTCCGTGGGGCGGAAAATGTGCAAAGGGAGCATCCGATGGGAGCACTTTTTAAAAAAGCAGAAAGGAGGTGCTGAATGGGTTATAAGCTCCGTTCTCCCCTTGTTGGAATTCACTTGGGTGGCCTGGTCCTTGCAAGCCCGGTCTGTCTTTGGCGTCAGATGCCTCACCCGTGAATTCCCCCAGAATCATTTTCCTTGGGGGTGACGGTGAGGCCCCTCCTGGGAGGCGCCCCTTTGAAATACGGGGAACCCTAAGGTGCCCCCGGAGATGCAGTTGTGGGTATGGAAGAGGACCCTCTGATTCTTTTAAACTCCACACCGCGGGAGCCATCGATTTTAAAAATTTACCACAGATGGTTTCCCTCCGGAGGTCATCGTCGACGGCTTTGGCTGTTTCCGAGAGACAGGAAGGCAGTTCCCAACACTTAGAAACTACTTTTTTTTCTTTTTTTCCCCCACTAACCGCCTTTCAAGAGGCACAGCTTGCGTCTTTGATCCCTACGTGATGACGCCCCGAGGTCGGGGGATGGGATGTCACGAGGCGAGTGGTTCCAGATGGCGCGTCCCAGCCTGTTGGCGATATTCCGCCTGGATGCCCTCCCAGCCCCCGACCCCTGACCCCCGACCCCTGATCAAATCCCAGAGGCCGTCGGAGCGAATTTCTTGTGCTAATGGCTGGTGACTTTTGCGGCTTCCGAAATTTTGATGTCACCAGCCGTGTATGTTTTTAGGAAAGACAGCCGCTCAAGCTGGTTTTTCTCTTTGAAGGAAAGCAATTGGGTGGCTGAGCCAAGACCCTCAGCTCTGAGTGTTTCCAGAAAAGGGCAGCGAGACGGGGCCAGTGCCCCGGCTTTATGGCTCGTCCCCTCTCGGCTCCCGGGTTGGAAAAAACAAGCAGCTCAGAGACGCAGGGCCCACCTCCGTGGGGTTCATTTTCCGGCGGTCCCACTGGCCCCCTTCCCCGTTTCCGGAAATCCCTGTGTTTCTTGTAACCCGTTATGCAAACGCATGTGGCTCCCGCCAGCTGCCTCACTGCATTTCTTGTCTTTTTTTTTTTTTTTTTCCCCCCCCAGCCCTTGTGGCCACCCCTCCCCGTGGGTTGAGCTTTTATTTAATGCTATGGAATTGGAGTCCTGTTCAATAAACCAGAGAAATCAATAACGGTCCGAATTGATGGGTGTGACGTGTGTCAATCATGCTCGCCGTTTGAACCACTCTGCAACCACCAGGGAGCTGTTTTCGTTTCGGGTTTTCCGGGACCCCCCGAGGATGAGCCCGCTGTGCTTTTTTTCCTTGGGTCCTTGCAGTGGATAAAGGGTACGACGCACTTCTGGACGTTTTTGCACCCAAATGTCTGCGTGGGGAAAGGTCTAGCTGGTGAGACGACGTCTGGGAGCAGAAATACTGCATTTTGCTTTTCCGTTGGGCGTCGGGACGAGGCAAATGGTTTTATGAACTGGGCCTTTTTGGGCCGTGAGTGTGGACCGTTTCCTCCCAAAGCCACTCCCTCGCTGTTACGGAGTTCTCTTATCTCCGTCTGCCCGGCGTCCTGTCCTGCTTCCTCGAAACCGCCGGTCTGCGTTTATCCGATGCTTCCATCTTGCTGCAAAGTCATAATCTGGCGCCGTGGGTGTGTTCTCTGCCTCGTCTGCGGAAGTTCCTTATTTTAACTATTTTCAGAGCAAGTGGGCTGAGGACAGGCGCTCGAGGGAATGATCCATCGAGGTTTTTTTTTTTTTTTTTTAACTTTTTATTGAGACGATGATAGTTTACAACCTTGTGAAATGTCAGTTGTACATTATTGTGTCAGTCGTGTTGTAGCTACAGCCCTTCAACCTTTGTGCCCACCCCCCCTTTGCCCTGGTAGCCACTAATCTGTTCTCTTTGTCCACATTTTTAACTTCCTCATATGAGTGGAGTCATACAGAGATTGTCCTTCTCTATCTGGCTTATTTCGCTGAACATAATTCCCTCGAGGTCCATCCATGTTGTTGCAAATGGGACGATTTTGTTCTTTTTCATGGCTGAGTAGTATTCCATTGTATATATACACCATCTTTATCCAATCATCAGTCGATGGGCACTTAGGTTGCTTCCACGTCTTGGCTATTGTAAACAGTGCTGCAATAAACATTGGGGTGCACAGGACTGTTGGGATGGCTGACTTCAAGCTCTTTGGATAAACACCCAGTAGTGGGATGGCTGGATCGTATGGTAGTTCTATTTTTAGTTTTTTGAGGAATCTCCATACTGTTTTCCATAGTGGCTGCACCAGTTTGCATTCCCACCAGCAGTGTGTGAGGGTTCCTTTTTCTCCACAACCTCTCCAACATTTGTTGCTATTAGTTTTAGATATTTTTGTCATTCTAACAGGTGTAAGGTGATATCTTGGTGTAGTTTTGATTTGCATTTCCCTGATGATCAGCGATGATGAGCGTCTTTTCATGTGCCTATTGGCCATCCGTATATCTTCTTTGGAGAAATGTCTGTTCATGTCTCCAGCCCATTTTTTGACTGGGTTGTTTGATGTTTTGTGATTGAGTTGTGAGAGTTCTTTATGTATTAAGGATATTAAGCCTTTGTCAGATAGATGACTTGCAAATATTTTTTTCCCAGTTAGTGGGTTGTTTTTTTGTTTCAATCCTGTTTTCATTTGCCTTGAAAAAGCTCTTTAATCTGATGAAGTCCCATTTGTTTATTCTTTCTATTGTTTCCCTTCTCTGAGAAGGCATGGTGTCTGAAAAGATCCTTTTAATACTGATGTCAAAGAGTGTACTGCCTACGTTTTCTTCCAGAAGCCTTATGGTTTCAGGTCTCACCTTTAGGTCTTTGATCCATTTTGAGTTTATTTTGGTGAATGGTGAAAAAGAATGGTCAATTTTCATTCATTTACATGTGGCTTTCCAGTTTTCCCAGCACCATTTGTTGAAAAGACTTTCTTTTCTCCATTGTATGCCCTCAGCTCCTTTGTCAAAGATTAGCTGTCCATAGATGTGTGGTTTTATTTCTGGGCTTTCAATTCTGTTCCATTGATCTGTGCACCTGTTTTTGTACCAGTACCATGCTGTTTTGATTACTGTAGCTTTGTAGTATGTTTTGAAGTCAGGGATTGTGATGCCTCCCATTTTGTTCTTTTTTCTCAGGATTGCTTTAGAAATTCGGGGTCTTTTGTTGCCCCATATGAATTTTAGGATTCTTTGTTCTAATTCTGTAAAGAATGTCACTGGGATTCTGATTGGGATGGTGTTGAATCTGGAGATTGCTTTAGGTAGTATGGACATTTTAACTATGTTTATTCTTCCAATCCATGTACATGGAATGTCTTTCCATCTCCTTATGTCGTCATCCAATTCTCTCAGAAAGGCCTTGTAATTTTCATTATATAGGTCCTTCACTTCCTTGGTTAAATTTACCCCAAGGTATTTTATTCTTTTTGTTGCGATTGTGAATGGTCTTGTATTCTTGAGTTCTTTTTCTGTTAGTTTGTTATTAGGGTATAGAAATGCTACTGATTTACGTATGTTGATTTTATACCCTGCAACTTGGCTGTGGTTGTTGATTACTTCTAAAAGTTTTCCAGTGGATTCTTTGGGGTTTTCTATATATAAGATCATGTCGTCTGCAAACAGCAAGAGTTTCCCTTCTTCCCTCCCTATTTGGATTCCTTTTATTCCTTTTTCTTGCCTGATTGCTTTGGCCAGGACCTCCAGTACTATGTTAAATAAGAGTGGTGATAGAGGGCATCCTTGTCTTGTTCCTGTTTTCAGAGGAGTGGCGTTCACTTTTTGCCCACTGAGTCTGATGTTGGCTGTGGGTTGAACATTTCTGGCCTTTATTATGTTGAGGTACTTTCCTTCTATCCCCATTTTATTGAGAGTTTTTTTTTTTTTTCCCCTATCATAAATGGATGCTGTGATCCATGGAGGTTTTAAAGGTTTCTTTTTAGCACAGGGGCAAACAGCAGAGTGCCTGACCTCGGGACGTCCCAGTGGCCCCCAATTCTCCAGTGTGGCCCCGGGGGAGGCGGGGGGGAGGCCGGCCGCTGCCCCTCGAATCCTGGCCTTGCCAGCTTCTGCTTTTCTGCAAAGGGCTCTGTCGTATGTGGAGGAGCTCCAAACATTCGCTTATGTGAAACCTCATCAGACCTGTGCCTTTTTAACAGACTCTCACACGACCTTCACTTAAACACAGCAGCGTTTCCTTATTCCTTCCTATTTCCCTTATTCGAGTCTTTCCTCTGGGAGTTATTTCCGGGCTTGGGGTGGGGTGGTCTCAGGCTTCGGTTCTTGGGGGCCATAGATATTCGGTCCCCTTTGATGTCATTTCCCATCGGAGCCAGACACGTGGGGCAGGAACCAGCCAGCTTGCTCAATAAGAGAGCAACTACTACTGGCCGCGTGGACGGTGCGATCCCATTGACGCTCTTCCCTGGTCGTGGCGGGGCGCCAGTAAAACCGTGCGGACGCCGAGCATCCTGTTTGCCTTTCCTATCATTTTCGGGCCGTGCAATATTTCTCTTATCTCGAGTTTTTTCAACCACTTAGAAACGTACCGCTCGTTGATAAACGTCAGCTCCATCCTCAGCTCCCGGTCTTATAAAAATAGGGCCGAGGGCTAGAGCTGGCCCTTCCGGGATCCTGGACCACCCCGGGGATTTTCTGCCCCTTCCTCATCCTTTCCGGAATGACCTCTGGATCCACCCGGTTCCCTGGGTTTGAGAAACGGTCGCGTCAGTGGGAGAGGAGCTCAGCCTGGTTCCGTGTTCCCTCCTTTAGCTGAGCTCACGAGGTTTGCGTTCTCCCTCGAGATAGGACAGGACAGCCTTTCTCTTGAGGGAGGATGCTGAAACGGCCTTCAGGTGCTGGGTCGAGCTGCAGGTGCAGAATGCACGCTGGCCTCCTGCAGACGTGGACGCCCCCATAGTGAGCCAGGCCTTTGGGGGGGGGGAGGGTCTCTCATTCTTTTTTTTTTTCTTTTTTTTTTGCTGAGGAAGATTAGCTCTGAGCTAACATCTGTGCCAATCTTCCTCTATTTTTTTTTTTTTTTTTGTATTCCATGCTTCCACAGCCTGGTTGGTAAATGGAACATGTCTGTGCCCAGGATCCGAACACGCGAACCCAGGCTGCCGAAGTGGACCCTGTAGCACTTTAACCCCTCAGGCACAGGGCTGGCCCTGTCCTTCTTTGTCTTACTCTGCTTGTGTTAATTCTGGGAAAGCGGGAAACTGAGGCTGTATCCGATCCTCAGTTATTGCAGGATCTTTTGAGTTCAGATCACTGCCAGCTTTCGCTGTAACAAGAGCCCCACGGACTTATTTTCATATGAATAACGTTCACACAAACCTAATTCCCAGCTTCTCCCAGCCGCCCCTCAACCCTTGCTTCCGGAAGCCGTTTCTTTGTCATTTCTCTGTCTGCACCCCCACTGCGCGCTCCGTTTCTTCCCGGCCGGGTTCTTTTCAGTTACCCGGCTTGTGGCATTGTATTCGCATCTGCTGCGCGGAAGGCCGGGGTCACAGCATGTCTGTGAAATGACATCCTGGTCTCCGAGCCCGGCCCGGCCGCCCCGCAACACAGAGCGACAAGGGACCCTTACATTTTCCAAGACCCCCGCCTGCATTTGCTCCCAGAGCTGGTTTTTCTCGTTTCGGGGTGCACTCGGCACAGATCCCAGGGCGAGAGCTGGAATTCTCTGCCTGCGGGAGCTGGGGCCTGGGGGTCGTCGTCCTCCTTGTAACGGTGCTCACTGCAGAGGAGAAACTCTGGGACATTTTGCAGCCGTCCCGGCCGCTGGAACTGGTTTTGCAGCCCTGTCGGTGGCCACTGCGGGCCCTTCTGTGCTGCCATCCCCGCTGGCCGTCACCCCGGGGCCCAGCAGCTTAGTCCTGTTTGCACCTGGCTGTCCCAGACGTGCTCGGCTCCGGGTCCTGACCCTTCAGTTTCCTGCACGGTCGGCAACTTCCTTTCTCCTAGAGATGGCCCGTGGCCACCGCCCGGCCAGAAATGCAGACTCGGGGACCTGGGATGTGCAGTCTGCATTTCCCCCCCACTTCCCTGGGGTGGGTGCCTGTGCACGGCAGAGCTTTATCATCCTTCTCCAAGTTGGGGGGCTCCGTGGGGCCCCTCTGTGGGGGTGCTTTGCCTTTCTTTTCTTTTCTTTTCTTTCTTTTTTTTGTTTTTTCTGGGGAGATTCTTTGAAGATCTGCTCCAGAGTTAGACCTCTGGCTTAAAGTCAGGTCTGGAAGCCTTGCCCACATCTTTGCAGGGCGATTTGCTCTCCTTCCAGACTGACCCGTGCTCCCTCGATTTTCTCCATGACGGGGCGGGAGACAGGAGGTGTAGACGGCGCATTGCAGGGTTGGGGGCGGCATATTCCTTAGGAGCTGTTTCCTCGGGGAAACGGGCAGTCCCTTTCTCTGTTAGAAGGACGGAACCCTGCGGGCTCTGGATATGTCATTGCAAGAGGAGTTTTCCTGGGAGTTTTTATGATGTGGCGATCGCCACCCCCGTCCCCCTCCCACCAATGTTTGGAGGTCTGTGCCGTGGTGCTTGATGGGGATTCATGGGGCTTTTGTTCCTGCGAGGATCATGGCTGGGGTTTCGTGGAAATGAGGCGGTGATGGGGGAGGAGCTGTGGCAGGGAAGGTCCTGCCTCGGGCTTGGTACTGAGGACACAGCGCTGTCCTTCACGGGCCAGCGTCTCACCCGATGGGCGGACCGTGTGTTGTGTACATCCTCAGCTTTATGGGACTCCGTGGCTGGCTGGAATGGATCCTATTTCTATAGATCCTATTTGTATCCTATTTATGTAGATAGTCCATTTTATAGTCTGTCCATCTGTCAATCATCTACCTGTATATCTATCGTCTATCTACTTATTTGTCGTCTGTCTTCATCTATCAATCTATCATGTACGTATCTGTCATCTATCAATAAATCTATCAACCTGTTTATTATCTATGTATTTATATTCTATCTACATCTATCTGTCTATAATGTATCTGTATATCATCTATTTATCATCTATTTATCTACTGTCAACCTATCTACGTGTTTATCTATGTATTTATCTTGTATATCAATCTATCTCTATGTATGTATTATCTATTATTATGTATTTATTATTAACTCTATATTATCTATCTATTTATCTATAATCTATCCATCTATCCTATCGTCTATTGTCTATGTATCTATCATCTGTCTATCAATCTATCAGTGTATCTACCTGTTTATTATCTGTAAATTTATCTTCTATCTATATCTATCAATCTGTATCATCTATTTATCATCTATCTAATCATCTATCAATCTATCATCTATCTACCTGTTTATCTATGTATTTATCTATCTTCTATCTAAATCTATCAATCTATCTGTATCATCTATTTATCATCTATCATCTATCTATCCATCCATCTATCTATCTATCATCTATCTATCTATCGTCTCTCTGTCAATCAATCCATCTGTCACCCATCCATCCCTCCATCCCTCCATCCTATCCTTCATGGTTAAACTGAAGACACGTTGAGTGGCTTTTATTCTCTTTACCTGAAATCCCGGGAGTTACTGGTTCTCCCTTAAAGGATGGCTGTCGTCGATCGAGGCGTCATGCAGCACACTCCTGCCCGCTCTGTCAAACCCTCTGGAAGGAGCCGTGGGATCCCTGGAGTCTGACCTCCTCGCGTCACAGGGCGCGTCCGAGGATGGGCCGTTTCCGGCCTCCCGCCCTGCAGAGCTGGGTGGAGCATCGCCCTAGACCCAGCGCCCGGTTGTCTGCCTGGCCGGCTGCTGTGGCTGCAGCCGCTTCGTGCACACTTGCCCCGGGATTTGCAGGGCTCCCCTGAGGGCCAGGTCAGCAGACCCCAACACTCCCAGGCCGCAGTGGACGCTAAGACGGGGCCTGTAGGGAGGAGATGGGCAGAGTGGACGCCGGCCTGCCTGGGGATGCGGGGCCTCCTTGACGAGCAGCCCCTTCCTGGATGGGGTCTGAAGCCCAGATGGGGGTCCTCCACGTGGGGCATGGAGGGGGAGCTCCGGAGACGGGGAAGACCTGGGAGTCCAGCCATTGGGGTCGTCTCCCTTCCTGCGGGCATCTGAGACTGTCACGTGCTGGGCCATTTGTCGTACGGCTCGTCTGTGGCTGCACGCCCTGCACAGCCTTGGGAGGGAGCCCGGCCGGGATGACGGAGCGGACACGGGGTGCAGGTGCCCAAGTCAGCAATGAGGCTGCACGGCGGGTGTCTGGCATGACGGACACCCCCTTGGAGAGGCCGGCGAGGCTCGGGCTGCTGGGCTGGACGTGCCCCCCGCCCGCCGGCCGTGTCCTCCTTTCCTGACCACTCTGGTGGGGACGTGGGATGAGTTAGAGTTGGGACGAGGGAGGGGATGACGTGCCGGGCGGTGCAGACACACAGTCGGGGGTCATGGTGGCGGGGTGAGGCGCGATGCACACAGAGGAAGGCACGTCTTGACCGCCGATGGGACGGGAGGTGACCGTGCAGGGAGCCCTTTCTGCTTCCCCTCTGACCTCCCTGTGTGGACGCCTCGGGACCAGGTGGTATATGCACATTCTGGGGGGCTGCCTGAGGGTGTCCCCCAGATTCACGTGTGGAGCCCTGACCCCCGGTGGGATGGTGCTAGGAGGTGGGGCCTTTGGGGGTGATGAGGGTTAGATGATGAGGTCAGGAGGGTGGAGCCCCCGTGATGGGATCGGTGACCTCATGTGTGGAGGGAGAAGAGGTCAGAGCTCTCTCTCGTCCACGGGAGGTCGGAGAAGAAGACGGCCGTCTGGGAACCAGGAAGCGGGTCCTCACCAGACACAAAATCAGCATCGTGATCTCGGACTTCTAGCTTCCAGAACTGTGGGAAAGGATTGTCCGCTGTGTAAGTCCCCCAGTCTGTGGGGTTTTCTTATAGGACCCTGCGTCAGTCAGCGTTCTCCGGAGAAACGGAACCAATAGGATGTCTGTCTATCCATCCATCTATCCATCTATCATCTATCTATCAATCATCTATCAATCAATAATGTATGAATATGTATCTATCGTCCATCTATCATCTACCTATCATCTATCAATCAATCGTCTATCATGTATCTATCATCTATCAGTCAATCATCTATCATGTATTTATCGTCTATCAATCAATCGTTTATCATCTATCAATCATGTATCTATAGTATATCAATCATCTATTGATCATCTATCAATAATCTATGTATGATCTATATCAGTCATCTATCAATCTATCAATCCTCTATCAATCATCTACCAATCATCGATCATCATCTCTCCATCCATCTCTCTCTCTATCATCTGTCTATCAGTCATTTATCTATCATCTGTCTACCTACCTACCTAGCTATCTGTCTAGATATCTGCCTGTGGGTCTATCTCGGTATTTATTTAGATCCTATGGGCTCTGTTTCTCTGGAGACCCCTGACTAATACAGAGACGTATATCTCTCTCACAGAGCGTTCCCATAAGCCTGTCCCCCACCCAGGCACGGCCTCCCCCACCATCAGCATCCCCACCGGCGGGGACGTTTGTTGCAGTGGATGAACCTCCACTGACACGTCATCGTCGTCATTGAGAGCCCATCGTTGCCACGAGGGCTCGCTCTTGGTGCTGCCCATTCTACGGGTTTGGACAAATGCTTGATGCCCTGTGTCCCCCATTACGCTATCCTACAAGATAGTTTCACGACCCTAAAATATTCTGTGCCGTGCCTGTTCCTTCCCCAACTGCTGACACCCATGGATCTCTTTCCTGTCCCCGCACTTTTGCCTTTTCCGGGATGTCCTAGAGCTGGAATCACACAGGATGTCTATTCTTCATCATCAACCGTGTCGCGCAGAAGAGGACACGCAGCCCGCCCTGGTCGTTGGAGGCGTCCTCTGCCCGGTGGCCTGTGGACCTCTTGTCTCTCTTGCTTTGGGGGGGACTTGTCATGGCTCTTGGCGGTGGCCCACAAGACGCACGCTCATCCGGTGGAGCGGGACCCACTGGCCACCTCCCCCTGCCATCCGTCGTGGGGTCCGTGCCTTGTCTGCCATCTGCACGACTTGATCCCGTCGTGGAGACGCCGGCCCGAGGCGGATGTGACATCCTCCGGCTGCAGGAAGAGCTGTCATCGCGCCGTTGCGCCATCTTGGTTTGGCGTCTGTCCGGCCCGAGATCCCAGCTCCCTTCTCTCCCGCTTGCTGGAGGCGATTGCTCAGCTCACAGAGGACTTCCCTCCCTTTGAGCTGGGTCCCAGCTCCACGGGACGGCCATCGGCACCTAGTTGGGGTTTTTTTTGTTGCACGAGACCTTTTATCCTTTGTGCCAGTTAAGATTTTTTTTAAATTATTTTATTGAGGTCATAATGGTTTATAACATGGTGTAATTACAGCTGTGCATCATCTGTCAGTTTCTGTGTAGACGGCATCACGCTCACCACCAATAGCCTAGTTTTTATCCATCACCGCAGGCCCGTGCCCCTTTCTCCCTTTTGCCCGCCCTCCGCCTGGTCACCACCCATCTGTTCCCTTGGTCCATGTGTCTGTTTAGCTTCCACAATTGAGTGCAATCATGTGACGTTGGTGTTTCTCCGTCTGGCTTATTTCACTTAACGTCGTACCCTCCAGGTCCATCCGTGTTGTGGAGGGGACAATTTTGTCTTTTTTCTGGGTGACTAGTATTCCATGGTGTATATATATATATATATATATACATACACCGCATCTTCTTTATCCAATCTTCAGTCAATGGGCACTTGGGTTGCTTCCACATCTCGGCTGCGGTGAATAATGCTGCCGTGCACAGAGGGGTGCAAACATCTTTTCAAATTACTGTTTTCATGTTCTTTGTGTCAATATCCAGAAATGGCATAGCCGGATCGGATGACTCTTTTGAGATTTTGGAGGAATCTCCCTGCTGTGTTCCACAGTGGCTGCACCCGTTTGCGTTCCCACCGACAGTGGATGCGGGTTCCCTTCTCTCCAACATTTGTTATTTTTTATCTGGGTGATTATCGCCGTTCTAATGGGTGTTAAGTGATACCTCCTTGTGGTTTTGATTTGCGTTTCCCCCGATAATTAGGCGCGTTGAACATCTTTTCACGTGCCGGTCGGCCATCTGTCTATCTTCGTTGGAGAAAAACATCTGTTCCTCTCCTCTGCCCATTTTTCGATCGGGTTTTTTTTCTTTTTCTGTTTTTTTTTTTTTTTAAATCTCATGGTGGTTGAGTTCGAGGGCCCGTGTCCAACTCGCCTCCTAGGAAGAAAGGGAGATGAATTGAGCGTGCGAGCGTCCGGTTGTCCTGGGGCGTCCCGGGGGGGTTTCTCTGCAGTGGTGTGGACCCCGCCTGCGTAGACGTGAAATGAGAGACATCCTGGGAGCAGGCAGTGTGCATTCACCGTCATGAGGTCCAGTCACGCGCTGCACCGTGGCGTTTCGGTCCACGACAGGCCGTGTAGACAGGGGTGGTCCCGTACGTCAGTGGCAGACAGCCTAGGTGTGTCGTCGGCTGTTCCGTCCAGGTCTGTGTAAGTGGACTGTGGTGTTCAGAGCTAATCTTCCTCAAAAGAAAAAAAAAAAAGAAATGCCATCCCCTAAGGACGCGCTTGTCGGAACGCGTCCCCACCGTCACCAAACGCTCAGCCGCCCATCCCGTCTCAGGAATCCGCGAACTCCTTTGGAATATTACTTCCGGCTCGTGGTTCTCGTGTCCTCACTCCCACTGCGGAGTTTTCCGCCACCAGCTCTTAAAAGACGCCCCGCCTCTCTCCTCCTGCTGGGAGGCCCGTGCTGTGCATCCTGGACCGCTCCATACTGTCCGCTCTTGGAAGCTCTGCTTTTATTTTTTTCCCCCTTTTTAAAAAAAAAAAAAAAAAATTCTCTTTAGCGGCCAGCCAGGTGGTGTAGTGGTTAAGTTCGCACGTTACGCTTTGGTGGCCCGGGGTCGGCAGGTTCGGATCCCGGGTGTGGACCTAGCACCGCTCGTCAAGCCACGCTGTGGTGGCGTCCCACATAAAATAAAGGAAGGTGGGCACAGATGTGAGCTCAGGGCCAATCTTCCTCACACACACACACACAGAATTCTCTTTGTATTTTAGCTAGAGTAATTTCTTTTTTTTTTTCTTTTGAGGAAGATTAGCTGTGAACTAACATCTGCGGCCAAACCTCCTTTTTTTGCCGAGGAAGACTGGCCCTGAGCTCACATCCGTGCCCATCTTCCTCTACTTTATACGTGGGACGCCCACCACAGCACGGCTTGCCAAGGGGTGCCATGTCCGCACCCGAGATATGAACTGGTGAACCCTGCTGTGCCACTGGGCCGGCCCCTAGAGTAATTTCTATTGACCTAAACTTTCCTTGTTTTTTTTTTGCCTCAATTGGGTTGAGTCTGCTAATGAGCTGCGGAAAGGATTCTTTAGCTCTGGTATCAATTTTTTTTATGTTTACTTCTAGCATTTATTTATACATACTAGATATTTAATATTTAAATATATTACACATTTTATATATTTGTATTAAAATAAAAGTATTTATTTTTGTATTACTCATTTTATTAAATAATGCGTTATATTTATTTTATTTATTTTCATATATTAAAATAAATGTATAAAATATTTAGCGTTTCAAATATATAAATATATTTTTTACATCTATAAAATAAAATATGTTTATAAATATTTAAGTGTATTTATAATATAAATATTTATTGCATTTAAATCAAATATTTAAATAGAAATATGTATTTCATTTATATTTGCATAAATACATTTTATTACATATTATACTTTATAATATATTTGTTACACACATATATATATTTTACTTTATTTTCACTCTTAGCAGGGCTGTGAAAAAATTGCTGGGCAGTGAGTGTGCTGTCAACCGAGAAAGTTTAGGGACCTCTCTTCTAGCCTATTATTATTATCATCTATTTTATTTTATTTTTTAAACATTTTATTCATTTCAGGACAACAAGGTTGCAAGATGGATTATTAGGCGATCTCTCCATATTAGATTTCATCTTAGCTATTTTTTTTTTTTTTTGATTTTTGGTGAGTAAGATTGGTCCTGAGCGAACATCTGTTCCTAATCTCCCTCTTTTTGTTTCTGTCCTCCCCAGAGCCCCAGTACACAGTTGTGTATCCTAATTCTAGGACATTCTAGGTCTTCTGGGTGGGGCGATGCCACAGCATGGCTTGATGACTGATGTGTAGGTTTGGGCCCAGGATGCGAACCAGTGAACCCCGGGCTGCCGAAGCAGAGCGTGCGAACTTAACCTCTCGGCTGTGGGGGCCGGCCCCTAGTCTGTGATGTTTTAACTGTTAGGTTTTACCCCTTCGCCCTGCCTTGAGGTGAACCATCAGCACGGCTCATCTTCTTCTTGGTAATCCTGGGAGCTGTAGGATGGTCCCTCCAGGTAGAGACTCGAGGGCGCATCTGGCCTCATGGTATACAGTCGGCGCTGCACAGCGCTTACGATGCATTCCGAACAGGTCCCCCTGCCTTTCCAGGAGGGACAGTGGATGCCCAGAGGATGAGACGTGAAGCTGTGATGCGCACTGTGCAGAAGCCCATTGGGAAGTGGGGGCCTCGGTCACCCCGTTGGGACCCCCACGCTCCTCCCCTCGCTCTTGGACTTTGGGTCCTCCCCGTCTCTCATCTGTAAGTGGAAGACTGAACTGCATCTTCTCCTTCCCTGGGGCACCATCTTGGAATGCTTCCACACGACCTCAGTACCCTAAGGGAACAGTGTTGTCGTGAATGCTGTGCATCTTCCCAGGAACCAAACCCAAAGGAGGGTGGGAATCCCTTTGAACAGAATCAAGCCTCGGTGTCTGGAAACTTTGTGGGGAGCCTGACGGAATCATTTGGGGTCCTTGTGGTGTTGTCCCAGGGGATGGACACCCCGCTCTTTCTGATGGACGCTGTGCTGGGAAACATGGATCTCAGGACCGGGGCGGGAGTGTCCTCGGAGCCTCTGGGGAACTGTGGGTGTCTCAGCATCCTTGTCAGGGTTTTCTTTTATACGGTTCTTTTTTCGTTTGATGAACCAGAATGCCTGACTGTGGTGGTGGGTGACGATTGAAAGGAGGCGTGTGTTGTCCTCACTTATTGGAAGGATTTTCTAATAAGTGCATCCAACCCGGCCCCTGGCCACTTGGGTGTATTTTTATACAAGCAGTTATTTTGGCTGACTTTCTCTCTAGGGGGTTCGTTTTTTTTCTTGATTTTTAAGAACTCTTTACATATTAGGAAAATAGCCCTTTGATAACCATTGCAGATTTCCTCCTCATTCATCATTCATTTTCGACTTTGCTTGTGGTTTACTGTTTTGCCTTGTAAAACGTTCTTTAGTGGTGAAATTTATCTACTTATTCTCAATTTCGACTTAAAATTAGGAAGGCGTTTGTTATTCTGAGGTTAAGAATAAATTTGTTCCTGCTTTCCTCTCATATTTTCGCTGTTTAACTTCTTTCCCTTTATTTTGAGGGGTGCTGGGAGGTATGGGTGTCGTTTTATGTTTTTCCATAGATCTATTTAGGTATCTCAACACCGTTTTATTAAAAAAAAGTCCATCTTTGCCACCTTTATCGTTTCTTAAAGCTCCCGAGGGTAGCTGGTTCCTACAGATAGCAAGCAACTCACCCAGGAGCATGCCTTTAAAATGCAAACTCACCAATCCAGACCCCACACCCCACCCTGCTCCTCCACGGGGCTCTTGTGCTCTGCGTCACCATCCCCCTGCCCTAATTTCCGGGGATCAGGACCAGAGAACTAGGGACAGCCCCTACGCTCCAGAACCTGCTGAAATTATTCACACTAACCCATCCCAAGCCTGCTCACCCTGCCTTCCCCATTCCTTCCTGTGCAAATCCCAATAAAATCTCTTGTCTGCTTTTCCCCACTCCCTCTGCCTCCTGACCGACTCTGGTGGGTCCCCGTGTGGCCCTGCATGCCGTGGCAGGCCCCCATCTCTTGGGAGCTCTGAGGAACAGACTCACCGTTCAACGGCGCTCATCTCCGGATCTCTTGGCCTCGTCGTACCTGAATAATAATAAATCTTATGTTTCCAACACAAACTGAGAAATGCATTCTGCCCAGCGCCTCCCGAGAGGGTTTATCCAGGGGTCGCATCCACAGCTGTCCATGGTGTGGGTCGTTTGGACCTGCCTGCAAATCATCTTGGCAGCATATTCCTGCAAAGGCCGCCGCTGGGGATGGGCAGGAGTTTATTAGGTGTCTTGACCGGGCCCTAATGACTCAGGGCTCACCCACCGTGCCACAGTCCCGCATCCCGAGCCTACAGGAATCCAAGAGGAACCCAACCGCGAATACTGAACCGCGAATACTGAACCGCGAATACTGAACCGGGACTCCCGTTGGTATCACACGCTCTCTTACGACTCCGTTCTTACAAACGTGTATTCTGCTCTGAAAACTGACCTTCGTGTGTTTTTTTCTTCTTCTTCTTCCGCAGTTTTCTCCCCACAACCTGACCGTGTGGCTATAGTGACCGGAGGGACCGACGGAATTGGCTATTCGACGGCCAAGTATCTGGCGAGACTGGGCATGCACGTTATCATAGGTGATGGTTTTTCCACTTCTACTTTGTCTGTGTCCTCATCTCCTCTTCTCATCAGGACCCCAGTCCTATTGCATCAGGACCCGCCCTCGTGACCTCATTTGACCTCCGTCACCTCCTCAAAGACCCATCTCCAACTACAGCCCCATTCTGAGGTCCTGGGGGTCAGGACTCCAACCTGTGAATTTTAGGGAGACATCATTCAGCCCATGCTAGAATCTAAACAGGTTTTTAAAATAGAAGCTTCTTCCACCGCTGTACCCTGTGGACTCTGTATTTTCCATTCTTCTTTTTGAAAATCTCTTTAATCACTTGTCTTGGTCCCTAACTTCTCTTGGAAAATGAGAAGCTGGGGAAGAGGGGACCGTTCAAAATCTTCCCAGCCAATTGCTTACCTGGCGCGGAAGTTTCACTCAGCTGGCAAAAATGACGTGAGATTGGCTTTGGGGGAAAAAAAACAACTTAATGTTCGTTATGCCCACTATTGACGCCATTAATTAATAACTTTTATGATGTCTGTTTTTATAAAAAGCATACTACAGGTATCGATTTAGATGTCAAGATTACTTCCACGTAAGACTTTCTAGAACATTACCCAAGGGCATTCATTTATTCATGATCGATTCATATCTTTCTCCCATTTTTCCTCCTTGTTTTGTGCGCCATCATTTATTGAAGGAGATTACGGATCAGACACGACACTTGGGGCTGGGGTTTTTAACACAAGTGCATCTCACTCCTTCCAGCGTCCCGACAAGCTCGGTCCACACCTGGATTTCCTCTTTTCTGGTTTGTGGGCTCCTTGGCATCGGGTGACACCTAAAAATGCCAACTAAAGTCCATAAGATTATAAACCAATTATATCAAAATGCAGATGGAAAAATATGTAAGAAAAACACAAACTTGCCACGTAATCGTATACGTTCAATCTTTAGACCACAAGGAGTATGGCCTTCTGGTGAGTTGAGTAACTTCTACGATTTGGAGCTACCATGAGCATCAATTCTATTTTGGGTCATCTTCGACAACTCAACCCTGGTATGAACAGATCTGTGGTTTCTGTGGGTGGCCAAGCCATAGATCCTGCTCTCACCTCAGTGTCTTATCCATTCCATTGGCGGTCAACCACAGCGATGTTGTCAACTCCTCCCCATGAAAGCTCACCGACCCTCTGGGTTCCATGTGGGACCTCCCCAGGGGTGTCTTGACCCAGACAGGGGACCCCAGTTCTGGCCAGTGTGGCCTTCTGCTCTCCTCAGAGGGCTGTGGCTCACGTGGGTGCACCCAGCTCTTTGCTCAGTCCAGTAACCAAATCAGACTCCTCTTCTTAAATTTGAATCATTGTTTTATTCTTTTTTGAAAGAGTGTGGTTTCTTACAGTGATCCCCTTCCTCAAATGGGCGTCTTTCTCTCATGAATGACGGGGTCTGTAGAATGGCGCCCATGTTTTTCGGAGTTTTCGGAGTAGTAGATCACTTCTGGGTCTGCTTCATTGTTCTTTTTCCCCATCCAAGTGTTCTTTGCTTCAGGAATGTGTCTAAGTCCACTTTCTTCATAGACGTGGAAATGTTAAAAGTTTTTGACAACTCCTAAAATTACCGACGTTATCAGTGCCCTTAACTCCCCCTGGATGAAGATGGGTTGGTTGCAGACAGGGAGGTCCTGTGGGAGAGGGCAACACACCTGAGGGTATATTTCTGGAGCTTCCTATCAACTCTAGCACCTTCATGAGCAAATCAAGGAGATAGGGCATGGGAGCGGTGGGGGCGGGGGGAGGGGGACTCTGAGAGTTAGCTGGGAAACTTGGAGATGGTGATGGCTTCCAACCCCCGATTTGGATTTTCCATGTTGGGTTGGGCCTCTGTTGTGGCGCAAAAGGCGTGATAAACTTTCCAGGGTTTGCCATGACTTGGATTTCTGCCAATATTTGGGATGACTTGATCAAAGATATGTCGGCTCTCAAATAGGAAGAGCGATAGGTCTCCTTGGAGGGCCTGCTGGACCTGAGGTAGCAGTGCAAAGATGCTGGGGGAGCAGGATGGGGAGACACCTCCCAGTCTGAGCAAAGGGGGAGGGTTGGCATCTAGTAGTGCTTATTTCTGCACCTGCGACTCCTCCAGCCGAGTGATCTTCTTCATCTTCTTAATTAGTAGCGAAACTAGGCAACGTTGGGATACAAAGAAGAGTCCCATTTCTCTTTTTGCCTCAGTGTCGTGTTTTAGGTTATGATGAGGTCTAGATAGTTGAAGTCATGATGAGCTCTAGTTGGGTAGGTCATGAGGAAGTTTAGTTATGTGGTCATGGTGAGGTCTAGTTGGGTAGGTTATGATGAGATCTAGTTGGGTAGGTCTTGAGGAGGTCTACGTGGGTTAGGTCATGGTGAGATCTAGGTGATTTAGGTCATGATGAAGCCTAGTTGGGTTGGTCATGATGATGTCTAGTGTGTTAGGTCGTGATGAGGTCTAGATGGGTTAGATCATGGTGAAGTGTAGTTCAGTTTCGTCATGATGAAGTCTATTTCGGTAGGTCATTATGAGACCTAGTTAGGTAGAGCATGATGAAGTCCAGTTGTGTAGGTCATGATGAAGTCTAGTTGGGTAGGGCATGATATCTAATTGGGTAGGTCTTGATGAGGTGTAGTTGGGTTGGTCATGATGAGGTCTAGGTGGATTAGGTTATGGTCCGGTGTAGTTGAGTTGGGACATCATCAAGTCTATTTTGGTAGGTCGTGATCAGGTCTCGATGGGGTATGTCATGGTCAGGTCTAGTTGAGTTAGGTCATCGTGAAATCTACTTGAGTAGGTCATGATCAAGTCTAGTTGGGTAGTTCATGATGAGGTCTAGTTAGGAAGGTCACAATGAAGTCCAGCTGGGTAGGTCATGATGGACCCTAATGGATAGGGCATGATGATATCTACTTGGGTAGGTCATGATGAAGTGTAGATGGTTTAGGTCGTGGTGAGATCTAGTTTAGTTTGGTCATAATGAAGTCTAGTTGGGTACGTTAGATGATGTCTCGTAGGTCATGATGAGGTCTAGTTGGTTAGGTGCTGATGAGGTCTAGTTGCATAGGTCATGATGAGTTCTGGTGAGATTGCTGATGATGAGGTGTAATTTCGTTAAGTCATGTTGAGGTCTCGATGGGTTAGGTCATAGTGAGGTCTAGTTGACTTAGGTCATGATGATGTTTAGTCGGGTAGATTCAGATGAGATCTAGTTTGGTAGGTCATGGTGAGCTCTAGTTGGGTGTAGTCATCGTGAAGTCTTGTTGGGTAGGTCATGATGATGTCTACTAGGTCATGATCAGCTCTAGTTCGGTAGGTCAGATGATGTATAGTCTGGTAGGTCATGGTGAGGTCTAGTCAAGTTAGGTCATGAGGACCTCTGCTTGGGTAGCTCATGATGAGGTCTTGTTGGGTATGGCCTGATGAGGTCTAGTTGGGTAGGCCATGATGCAGTCTAGTTGGGTAGGTCATGATGACATCTAGTTAGGTAGGTCATGATGAAGTCTAGTTGGGTATGTCATAATGAGCTGTATTTGGGTAGGTTATGATGAGATCTAGTTGGGTAGGTCATGACCAGGTCTAGTTGAGTTAGGTCATGATGAAGTCTAGTTGGGTAGGTCATGATTTTATCTTGTTGGGTGGGTCATCATGAAGTCCAATTGGTTATGTCATGATGAAGCCTAGGTGGTTAGGTCTTGATCAGATCTAGTTGAGAAGTTCATGATGAAGTCTACTTGTGTAGGTCATGATGAGCTCTATTTGGGTGGGTCTTGATGAGATCTAGTTAGGTCATGATGTGGTCTAGTTGAGTTACGTCATGATATAGTCTAGTTGGGTAGATCATGATGACATGTAGCTGGGTAGGTCATGATTATATCTTGTTGGGTAGGTCATGAAGTCTACTTGGGTAGGTCATGATGAGGCCTAGGTGTTCAGGTCTTGATCAGATCTAGTTGAGAAGGTCATGGTGAAGTCTACTTGTGTAGGTCATGATGAGGTCTAGTTGGGTATATCCTGCGGAGATCTAGTTGGGTAGGTCATGTTGAGTTCTTAATGGGTTAGGTAATGGTGAGGTCTAGCTGAGTTAAGTCATGATGAAGTCTAGTTTGGTAGGTCGTGACGAGGTCCAGTTGGGTAGGTCATGATGAAATCTACTTCAGTAGGGCATGATGAACTCTAGTAGGGTAGATCATGATGAAGTCTAGTTGGGTATGTCATGATGAGATCTAGTTGGGTAGGTCGTGACAAGGTCTAGTTGGGTAGGTCCTGATGATGTCTTGTAAGGTAGGTCATGATGAGGTGTAGTTGGGTAGCTCATGATGAAGTCTCGACGGGTTAGCTCATGATGAGATGTAGATGGGTAGGTCGTGATGAGGTCTAGTCGTGCAGGTCACGATGATGTCTGGTTCGGGAGGTCATGATGTGGTCTTGATGAATTACTTCATGGTGAGGTCTAGTTATGTTAGGTCACGAGGAATTTTAGTGGGTAGGTCAGATGAGGTCTCGTTGGGTAGGTCATGGTGAGGTCCAGTTTGGTTAAGTCAGGATGAGGTATAGTTTCATAGCTCATGATGATGTCTGGTTGAATGAGCAGTATGTATGCAGACGCAATACGGGGAAAACATGCGAGCAAGTGTGTTCTACCCACGCATGAGAAGACTGAGCCGAGACTATTGTTCCCTCATTTTGGTGATGTTTGTTGAGCATTGGGAACAGCAACTGCCCCGCCAAACGTTCTTCTTTTCTTGAGTTAAACAGAAAGTAGACACCACATCCTCACCCACGTGTGTCTTCTTTCCCACCGAGCTCCTGGTGTCTGTGTTTGAACTTTCACGGTGTGTCACAGTTTTGATCCTCTCGGTGAATCCAATCAAGTATAGAATCTTGCCTCCTCCATGAGTCTTTGGAGGGATAATTGGACGTATTCTGAGAGTGACAGCTTTTCATTTTGCAGGACAGTTTGACTCCAGGTCACTGAATGAAACATTGTCATTGGACACAAGCATATTATCGGAGATGGGGGTATATTCAGTTTCAAATTTCTTAATCCCAAAGCTACTAATTTTTAAAGAATAGTCAGTTACTTGTTGGAGAATTGAAATTATGGCTTGAGGACAACTGAAACACATTCATATTGCTGTGAATACATCCACGATTCATTCTCCCCTCTGTTCACAATATCAGAGTTCTTATTGTTTCAAAGGATTACTTTCGTTGGGAATCCTTCTTTCTTCACAGTTATTAATGAATGGTCATTTAAGGTTTAGAGCAGTGGTCAGCAAATTTTTTCTGATATGGGCCAGATAGTAAATATTTTCATAGGTCTCTCTTAGGACAATCAGCTCTGCCTTGATAGCAGGAAAATAGCCATAGCCAATACTTAAAGAAATGAGCATGGCTGTGTTTCAATAAAACTTTATTTTTCAACATTGAGCAGCCAGCGAGATTGGGTCCTAGGTCTGTAGCTTGCTGGCCATGGTTTCAATTCAGCATATAGATAGATAGATGGATGGATAGATAGATAGATGGATGGATGGATAGATGGATAGATAGATAGATGGATGGATGGATGGATGGATGGATAGATGGATAGATAGATGGATGGATGGATGGATAGATGGATAGATAGATAGATGGATGGATGGATGGATGGATGGATGGATAGATAGATAGATGGATGGATGGATGGATAGATGGATAGATGGATGGATGGATGGATGGATGGATAGATAGATGGATGGATGGATGGATAGATGGATAGATAGATGGATGGATGGATGGATGGATAGATGGATAGATAGATAGATGGATGGATGGATGGATAGATGGATAGATAGATAGATAGATAGATGGATGGATGGATGGATAGATAGATAGATAGATGGATGGATGGATGGATGGATAGATGGATGGATAGATGGATGGATGGATAGATAGATGGATGGATGGATGGATAGATGGATAGATAGATGGATGGATGGATAGATGGATGGATAGATGGATGGATGGATGGATAGATGGATAGATAGATGGATGGATGGATGGATAGATGGATAGATAGATAGATGGATGGATGGATGATGGATGGATGGATGGATGGATAGATAGATAGATGGATGGATGGATGGATAGATGGATAGATAGATAGATGGATGGATGGATGGATAGATGGATAGATAGATAGATAGATGGATGGATGGATGGATGATGGATGGACAGATAGATGGATGGATGGATAGATGGATGGATGGATAGATGGATGGATAGATGGATGGATGGATGGATGGATGGTGGATGGACAGATAGATGGATGGATGGATAGATGGATGGATGGATAGATGGATGGATGGATGGATGGATGGATAGATGGATAGATAGATAGATAGATGGATAGATAGGTAGATAGATGGATGGATAGATAGATGGATGGATAGATGGATGGATAGATAGATACATATTTTATACATATACATATATATATATATATTTTAACCAAGGGAAGTCATATTTCTTCTTGCAGATGCTTAAAATCTGGTAGAGTACGGTCTACAGGGAGTGGATCTGTTTCTGAGAGATTGCCCTTTCCGAATACCTTGGTGCCCCTTAACCCTTGTATTGGCCGTCAGTAGGACGTGTGCACGTATAAAACTTAGCCCCCCAGTACAGAGGGTGAGCAGAAGGCAGACACGTGGTGTTTGTGCCCAGCTTCTTCCATCGTGGTCCAGCTATTTCCCAGTATGCAGTAGTCACTCAGTAAATGTAGTTGCGACTCTAGCACGTGCATAGGGTCAAGAATTCCATATCCAGCTCTGAGGAGGCAGCTGCTGAAGATGACCTTTGCCAAAAAAAGTCCCCTTGCGTACTTTTCGGACAATGCCGGTCATGACTGCCGGCATATGCAGAGTGAGCTGCACGTCGACCCACGATGACCAGTTTGTCCCGATGGCCGCACCCCCAGGCCCTCCTGGCCACTCATGTCTTTTTCAGGAACATAGAACTCCTCTCTCACGTCATCCAAGCTTCCACCAGGAAGCCCTTGATGCCAAGATGGTCAATGCTGGAGGCACAACCCAGTATCAGATGGCTATTTTAATATTTCAAAATTGCACAGATTCCGGAAATAAGCTCCTACATGTCCACGGCCCCAGCTTAACCGTGAATATATTTTTTTGTCTTTGATGCTTAGGACATTTAGAGATGGAGGACAGCTTTCAGGTGATCCCTCCCACGCCGTCTTCCCCCGCTTCCCCGGTACAGGAAGAACTCTCCAAGCGAAAATCCCATCACTGTGTAGCGTTCTGTTTCTTTAAGGGAGCGAAGGTGCAAATTGCTTTTGCAGGCGTCTCCTTGATGTCTGCAACTTTGAGCTTCTTCAAGGCAGTGACAGTTTTTACGTTCCTTCCAGCTCACCCCCGAAAAGACCTCCTTGGCCATATTTTCCTTTCACGACCACGCCTGGGTTCTTCAGCTGGTTCCTCTAACCTCCCTTCCATCGAAGCTCTCCCAGGACCCACCCGTGCAGGGGGTTGGGGCTTGGTTCCCCCTGCGAAGAAGCTGACAGGTTGCCTCAGGTCCGGTTGTTAAGGAGGGATGGCTCGTGGCGCCTAGGAAGGTGTGTTATTTTCGGCCTCCACCTGTGAATCGTGCCACCCGGCGCCTCCCATCCCCGTAATCACTGCAAAGTCAAATGTCGAATAAATGCATCCGTTTTACCAATCCAGGCTGGAGAAAATGGGTCTTAAATTGAGGGGTCGGATCGGCCAGAATTGCTCTGACGGCCAATTTCAACACCGGAACAAAAGCAGAAACCCCCACAGAGCACGTCTCAGGATCGCGTTTTGCATCTCAAGAAAACATTTTTTTTTTTTTTTTTGCGTTTGCCAGGTTCCTATGACCTTCCCCATAATTGCCTCTTTTCTTTTCCTTTTTAGCGGGAAATAACGAGGACAAAGCCGACGAAGCTGTGAGGAAGATAAAAGGAGAAACCTTGAATGACAGAGGTAACTCTTGCGTCCTCGAATGGTTCTCTTTCCTGGTCCGAGTTGGTGTTCACGGGCTGGGCCGCAGACCCTCCTGTGGGATTAGGGACAGGGCGGTGCAAGTGCACCGAGCGGGAGAGGTCTCTGATCCCTGCACTTCTCTTGGACATTTCTGGTCCTCACGGCAGCGTGAGCAATGGCGTCGAGCATGCCACCACGACAGCATCGCTCGGCGTAGGCATCTACAAGGGAAGGCATTGGCACGTGCTGGTTGATCGCATCTCTGTGAAATCAGGACCCGCGTTCATTCCGTGTCCGTCTCCAGTGCCCAGGGCTCTCTGAGACGCATCTTCACACGGGAACCTTTGGACGCCCCATCCAGCAGGTGCATCTGCTGCCTGCTGGTTCTTGAGTGATGATAATTGCAACCGGCACCTGCCTGACCAAAGGATACTCAACTCTACCCCGTAGAGAATCCCGTAGTACTCTACCTGTTTATTCCACCTGAGGCACGTGTGCACGTCCCTCCCGTCTTTCCTGATTCCAAGTCTCTTTGAGTTCTCTCTGAGCAATGCTTGCGCGTGTGCCGTATGTTTAAAGGAGAGAAGATGCACGTCAGTGTCTTGGTCCATTGGATCCAAGATGGCGCCCACAAACTGGGGATTCCCATCTCTGGGCTCACTGTGATTCATGAGACAGGAAGGAGAGCTGTTGTCCTGTCGTGTCTTTAGTCCCCAGTCCAGGTCATGTGGGCACGTGCTGTGCTGTGCTCTGCGAAGGCTGGGCAGTGTTGAAAGTCCCAGTGGCCTCCGACGCCCTTCATGGCCATTCCCTTCCATCTTGGGACAGACCACCAAGGGGGCTTCCCCATCGCCCACGGCCTAGCTCTCTGTGCAATATCAGGCAGCCATTGCAGATGGGAGCTGTTTCCTTGTCTCTGTGACCTGCCTCCCGGGGCAGAAATGATCGATAGTTGTGACAGCCCATCATTGTCCCCCTCCTGTCTGCAGTGGTTCACGGAGGCACAGAGCATCCCAGCATGCATTTCCGGACCCGCCGCGCCGGCATCCCTGGGAGCACGTTAGAAATGCAGATTCCCAGCTCCGTGCCTTAGGACTCATGGGTGCGCCCGGGAATCTGCATTTTCACAGCCCTCTTCGGGATCCCCATGCACCCCTAAGGTCAAGAACCACTGCCATCCTCAATGCACGAAACCATACTTTCCAGACCAAAACAGGGGTCTCGCGAGAAACGTCTGGAGCACGTGTTGTTTTTTCCATGACTTTGAGAAAAAATCTGAATGAATTTTTTTTTTAAAAAACTATAGTTTAAAGAAGAATTCACCAAAACGCGCTTATGTTGTCAACCTAACCAGGGAAGGAGAAAAGGTTCATTCGGGGCTACGTATGGCTGGCCTGGATGCATCGGAGGAAGGAGATTTCAAGAACGCCTTTGAACAAATTCCGTGGTGTCTTCAGTTCTGTACGTTGAGGTTCAGATTTGGGTGCAGAAAGCACTTGGATGAAAGGGAAAGGTCTTTGGCAGCCCTTCTGGGCCAGAGAGGAGGCTGCTGGGGCCGGCAGTGGGGCAGGGGATGGTTCTTCATCGCTGGGATGATGGTGTCCCTTCTGGAAGCAGGCGGGCCCCTCTCCTCAAACCTGTGACACGCCTGCGGCTCGTCTGCTCTTGTTTCTTCATGGCGAGCCCATTCCTGACGGTGGCTCCATCCAGAAGGACTGGAGGCGGCTGGACGGGGAGCTGGGGGGTTGTGGCCTGAGCCAGCGTGAACGTGGTCACTCCCACGGGGACGGGGGAGCTGGTCCAGCGAGGAGGTGAGGCCCTGATTCCACCCACACACACTCAGACTCACATACAGCCACGAACTTTTTAAGTTGCTCTTGTGTGCCTTGGCCAAACGTGAGAGCAGCGCCATATTGGTTTTGCAACCTCAGAAGCCCGAGGTTTGGAAGTCGGTCGGTTGAGGTCCCAGCACGTCCACTCACGGGGGGGACCACCGTGAGACAAGTGGAGGATGCTGACGCCGGGCCAGGCGGGGGCAGTTTGGCTGTAGCCCTCAAACTGACCTTCTCCTTGGCTGAATCCGCAGCCAAGCTCGGGAGCCCCCGGACCCATGGTCCAGCCAACCCCGGGCCCACTACCCTGTGAGCGGGACCCACTGCCCACGGGCATGGCGGGTGCAGCAGCGGCTCCTGCAGGTGGCCAGCTGGGGAAGCCGTGTCTCCTTGCCCCTCGGTGGCCGTTGGTCAACACCCCTGCTTCCTCTTGGCACATCTCCCTACAAACATGGCCGGACCCCGCCTAGGTCAGGATGCTCTGCAGAACCGAGCTCCCCCAGCTCTGCGGACGGGCTTCTCTCTCGACCGGCTGCACCTCCTGGAGCCCCCGAGCTTCTCGTCCACACAGCCTGCAATTACCCCACTCAGCACGAGGCCAGAGGGAGCCCCACTTGTTCATTGCCTGTGGCTCTTCCCTAATTCCTGTAGCGTTGGGGAATCATGGCTGGGTGGATTCCTTTTTTTGGAGCAAGTAAGCACACGTCCTAACGACGTCAGCACATGACTGTCAAGAACACAGTTATTTCTAAACACCTTGCACCTCTCTGCCTGCCATCCTCCCGCCCCTTCTCTTCTCTGTCCTTCATCCTTTTCTCTTAGTTCTTGGTTGAATCCTTTCTCTTCTCTACTTTCTGGCGCTTTCTGCCTTTGCAATCACTTGAGGTCCTATTTTGGGTGCAACGGGAGGGTCCCGGCACGCCAGCCTCCAGCTCATTGGAGCTCCTGGGGATGATAAATTTATGCCTGTTGTCAGGAACCGAGACGACAGGGCTCATCTCCCAATCTCGAGATTTTTCCGGGTAAGATTTTTAATACCTTATCATCACATATCCACAGTGGCAACACCTTGATGGCCCTCGAGTTATTATCTGCTGGTGAAACCTCTCTTATTTGGAGCAGATCGTCTTGCTAATTTATTTTTTAAAAAAATATCCCAACAACGTCACCAAAACAAGCCACAAAATGGCATAATGGGGTTCCAAGGAACCCAAGTGGGAACAGATAAGTATTTAAATGCTCTTGGAAGGACTTGAGGAAGGTAAATTCTGGTTTCTGCGTTTTTCCCGAGACTCACGCAAGCCGTGGTGGAATTCTTGAACCCTAAATCTGCCGTGTGATCCAACTGAAAACACGATGTCTGTCCTCTTCTTTAAAAGGGGAAAGATGTCCCTTGCTTTGGTCCCGATCGCACAGCTTCCATCGTCGGGAGTGTCTTCCTCACCAATGTAGATCTTTCCTGACGCCGTTCCGCCAGCAATACCTGGCTCCATCTTTATCGGGAAGACGGACCGGCCGGTTGACACATGTGCCTCCTTTAGGCGTTACTTCTGGTTTGCTTTTATGGAAAGAAAACAGGGGTCCGCGCCTCGTAAGCTTGACCTGTGTCAAGAAAGCCAACAGTGTGCACCTCGCTGCCAGATACTGGGAAACGCGTCTCGACGAACCGTCGTTATGGGGTTGTCCAACTAAATATAAAACACGGATTGGGCGTGAAAACCAAAAAAAAGGTAGTCTAAAGTCAGTATTCACCGTGGTGATGGGTGAGAAAGTCTCTGGAAGGTGGAAGGGCATCTACTCGTCTTCATCATCCAAGAGGGAATTCACACCTTGAAGGTGGACCCACCTTGAGGCGAGTAGACGCCTACCATGAGGCGAGTAGACACCTACCATCTTCGTTCTACTCGTAGATGGTCTGATTTTGTAGAAATCAGAAGGAAGGTTGGCACGTTTGGAGACACGTGAGTGTAAGTGTTGATTGCGTAGATTTTTCGGTCCCCGTGCATCGTGTTTCTTCATTGCGAAGAGTTCTTGACTCATAATTTCTGCGATGAAGCAGTTGGCATGATGTTGTGGGCCAACCGTCAATGGTGTTCCCAAGAGACGTTTTAACGGTATCCTGGACGTATATTTGGCCCCGCATGTGCTCGAGACCACCTTTATCTTCCTTATTTAGCGTAAAATGCCCCTTAATGACTGCGTCATTTTTCATACCAGTCCTTTTAACTTTTTTCCACTTTCATTTTTAACCCAGTGTCCTGAGTTAGCCAGTGAGCCGGCACGTCCGGGTAGACAGATGATGGACAGGCGGACAGACGTGATTTCCTGCGGGTAATTAGGAGGTGGAGAAGGTCGTTGTGTCTTTTCCGGAGGCATGGAAGGCAGAGCGCGGCGCTTTCTGAAAATTTAATCGGCTCTTAACGGCTCTCGCCGCGCGTCCTTGTATGAAAAGCTCCGCGTTTCTCGGGGTCCTAACGAGCGGTTGTAACCTTTCGAAGCCGTAGCAAGGTGGGCGCCCTGAGAAAGGGCGATCGTCTGGCTTGGTTTTCTCAGCCTCCCTATAAATACTGAGACGATTTGCACAAAATCCCACAGGGGCGGATTTTCCTTCTCCTATTGCCTGCCGCGTTCTCTTCCCCTACCCGTAATTTATGTGCTCTTCTCACTCCCCACCACGTCGCTGCTCCTTTTGTCCTGTTTCGCCTCATTGTTTTTCTTTCCTTCATGGGGCCGGAATTCTTGCATTCGGATCAGTTCCTTCGAACACATCTCAAGATGCTTTTAAACTCGAAAATCAGAGATCATCCACATGGTACAGTGTCTAAAACATTATTTGGGTATGGTACTTCCATAATATATTTTTTTTTTTCCTCCGTGGGGGAAATGAAGTCAACTTTAGTTGATATAGAATATAAACACATAGTAGAAAAGGTTTTTTTCTAAAAAAAAAAAATATATAAAGTTGGAAGTATTAGGTAATGATATTTCAAACACTTAGATAAGAGCCGGACGTATAGCCGTTCCTGGAACAGTCTCCTCGTTCAACGAGAAGGGACAGCGTGTGCGTGAAATGCTGTGTGTCTGGATTCTGAGGCGGAACAGCGGCTTGGCCAGCGTGTGCCTGATCCCGCGCACGTCCGTATGGAGGGCTGTGCCTCCAGCCACCTCCCTTCGCACATCCGTGGTCCTCCGCTTTGTATCCTCATCCGGCCGGTACGTGGTTTCAGGGGTACAGAACCCATTGCGTTAGCAAGTTAGAAATCTGTTAGAACCATCTGTTAGTGGATATTGGAAGCTCTCACCGCCAAGACGGTCTCCGTAAGGGACCATCCTATGCCTTGAAGATAAATATTTCTATTTCGTTTATTTGCAGGTTTTGTCATAAAGGCTTTTCTTCTGGCACAAAGTTTCTCTCTTTCTGGAGTGCCGTGTCAGGATTTGCATGATCTTTTTTTTTTTTTTTTTTGAGGAAGATTGGCCCTGAGCTGACTGCTGCCAATCTTCCTCTTTTTGCTGAGGAAGATTGGCCCTGAGCTAGCATCTGCTACCAATCCTCCTCTTTTTGCTGAGGAAGACTGGCCCTGAGCTGACATCCATGCCCATCTTCCTCTACTTTATCTGTGGGACGCCCACCACAGCATGGCGTGCCGAGCAGCACCATGTCCGCACCCGGGATCCGAACCTGTGAACCCCGGGCCGCCCAAGCGGAATGTGCGTGCTTAACCTCTGCACCACCAGGCAGGCCCCAGGATTTGCATGATGCTGAGGACCTGCAGATAGCAGATAACAGTGATCGCTCGCCTCGTTCCTGCCTGTAGATCGAAATTTCCACCCGGTGCCATTGCACTCCCGCCCGAGGCACTTCCTTTAGCCTTGTGTTGACTGTGGGTCCGCGCACGATCAATTCCCGCAACTTTCATCCCTCTGATAATGTCACCTTCTTGCGTTCCATTTTGAAAGCTTTTTCCCTGGATCCAGAATTCTGGCTTGAAAACATCCCCAGGATATTAAAGCTGTTGTGACATGGACTTCTGGCCTTTTGTTCCGAATGAGACGTCAGCTACAATTATCATCAACATTTCCTGAATATCATGTGCCTTTTTATGTTCTTTTTGCTATTTTTTGTTTTCAGAGCTTTGATAATATTCCTAGGTGTTTTGTTTTGTTTTGTTTTGTTTTGTTTTATCCCCATGTTTATCCTGCTGGGGTTTAAAAGGTTTCCTTTCCCTGTATCTTTAGGTAGATGATTTTGATAAAATTTGGAAAATTTTTAGCCATTTTTTTTTTTCCAAATACTTTTTCTGCTCTGTTTTCCCGTCTTGTCCTTATGGGTCCACAATTCCACGTACGTTAGATTGTGTGACACTGACAGTCCATTGAGGTCCCTTCATTTTATCCGACTTTATTTGGCTTTGGATGATTTCTCTTGACCCATCTCAAGTTCGCCAAACATTTTTCTTTTCATTTGCGACTAACATGCTTTTAATCCCATGACTGGAGTTTGATTTTCAGCCAAACAAACTGTATTTTTTTTCAGCTTGAGAATTTGCATTTGGTTATTTTTAGGTTACCCATCTTTTCTTCGCGTTCTTTGTGTCTTCCCGCGTGGCGTCCATCTTTTCTTGTAGACTCTTTCCTTCCTAATAGTTATTTTAACGTCTTAAAATAGTTATTTTAAAGTCTGGATCTCGTGGAAGCTCGCCGAAAGGTCTCGTCAGGAGGAGTCTATTTCCGTTTTGCCGCGGGGCCTTGCGTGCGGCTCCTAATCTTGAGACACAGCCCTTTCTTCTAAGACGCAGCCCGTCTCGGGTTCCAGCCGAGAGTCCACAATTTCCACCCCGCCCTTCCACCTGGGCAAGACTCAGATGCCATCCTTTCTCCCCAAAACCAGTCATCTGTTCTCTTTATCCGTGTGCTTGTTTATCTTCCACATTGGCGGGAAATCCTATGATGTTTGTCTTTCTCGGTCTGACTTATTTTGCTTAGCGTAATACCCTCAGGTTCCATCCATGTTGTCATGAATGGCTCGATTTCATCTTTTTCATGGCTGAGTAGTATTCCATTGTGTAGACACCACATCTCCTTTCTCCATTCACCCATTGATGGGCGCCTAGGTTGCTTCCGCATCTTGGCTGTTGTGAATAAGGCTGCGATGAATAGGGGTTCATGTATCTTTATGCATTCTTGTTTTCAAGTTCTGTGAATAAATACCCAGTAGGCTGGATGGCTGGATCACATGGTATTTCAGTTTTTGTTTTTTTTGAGAAATCTCCATCCTGCTTTCCGCAGTGAACGTGTTTTTTTAAACTTCTTTTTGCGAAACAAGTTGTAAAAAAAAACCCTCTTACCTCTAACACACATTCTTTCCTTGTGCCCAGGGGAGTGTAGAGGGGGTCACTGTGGGATACTCACTCACCTGGCAGGTGTGGCCGGACCTGCCCATTTCTATATTTTTATTATATTTTTGAAACTACGCGACTTTAATTCTGGGCGCTGTTTTACGTTTACAGAAAATGGAGAAATCGATCTTAAATGCTTATGAATCAGCATGTCAACGTCCAGACCTACCCGGGAGGTGGGTTTCTGCAAAGGAGGGTGAATGACAGCGGACTTTGTCTCCACTTTCTGAAAACTCCAGCTGTAACGTTACTCTCAGGGAGGGTCAGGGACGGGGTCGGGGTTAGAGGTCAGAGGTTCGATGGGGTTTAGACGTTACAGCTATTCCAGTCTGACAGCCAGAGTCTCGAGCTTCCCTTTCCTCGGACTGGGGGTTGGGGGGAGCTTTAAGACGTGCCGGGAGCTGAATGACTGATCTCCCATAATTTGCTCTGCAAATGCCATTCAGGCACATTTCTCAATTCCACCTATTAACGAGGACAGAGGCCGTTTTACAAGTTAATTACCCAGAAGATTATCAGCGGCTTGAGCGGCTCATCTTGCACGCGCTGTTTCACAGATAAGAAATAATGAGGGTTGTTCCGGGAGGAAAAAAAAAAAAAAAAAAAGATGGCTTTGTCAACCCGGCGAGATAGTCGTATCCTGGCTGCTCTCCTGGCTCCGTCTGCGAGAGATAACCCAGGCCGTGGAGGGGCGGGGAGCCCATGCACCGCGCGCCGCCGACGCCCCATCTGGGAGACGTGAGGTTGACAGCTCCGTCCTGGGCGCGTGTCGAGATCCGAGTTACAGTCGGTCTCGGTCGTTCCCTTTAGTTTGCAAATTCCTCTGCCTCCCGCTGTAGCTTTAAAAATGATTAAACACCGTGAATAAAGCTGTCCCTTCTGAAATGCTGGCGAGGTGGAAATTTGGGGCTGTTTGCTCTGTTTCTCACACTCTGCAGCCCCAGATGCCTCCACAGAGATGGAATGTGCCCCAGGAGGTGTCCATGAGACCTTACTTTTTTCTTTTTTTTTTTGCAAAAGTGTGGGACAGGGTGGAGACCGGGCTCCCGCCTGACCCAGACAGAGGCAGGGGGTCCCCAGGAAGATGCTTTGCTCAGGGCAAGCTGACCCCTTTCTCAAGGGACTGAGCTCTGGGACTGTGGCACTGCCTCAGTTTCCATAATGGGAAATTTGCAAGTCTTGTTATAATTTTCTTAGTGAATGATGATGCCAGTGGCGGGGGCTGGGCGGGTACAAGAGCTGGTGCATTTGAGCAGATCCTAAGAATTACCTAGAGATGCTCTCTGGGTTGATTGCTGGCCTCCCCAAAAAGATATCATCGATGGATGAACAGAGAAATGGAATGTGGTCCGTGCACACGGTGGAATATTACTCAGCCGTCAAAAAGGAAGGAAATTCTGACACAGGCCACAACATGGATGGACCGTGAGGCCGTGATGCTCAGTGAAAGAAGCCAGTCACCAAAGGACAAATCCTGTAGGATTTCACTTGGGCTGATGGAAAAAGGTCTGCAGGTGGATGTGGATTGTACCACAAGCTTCTTGCCACTGGGGTCCCGTGGCCCATCCTGGTGGCCCCTTTGAGTGGGACCTATGGTGATCCCATAGGACTCGCTCTCTGGTGTTGTCCACAAACCTTATGCCCCCACCAGCCCTGGGGGGATGGCCAGTCCCCATGGAGCCGCCTCTGTCCTCCTGTCATGGCCAGAGGCGTCCTCGGGAGTGAGCCGGGCCCCCGTGTCTTCCCCCGCAGGTAACAAAGTTCAGGTTCTGGGGTGACGGGGGGTTCCTGCAGCTTCCTTCCCTTCCAGGCAAGGATGGGGGTGCAGAGTGGCCAATGGTTTTCTCCAGGCGTTTCTGCTGTCTGACTTCTGATCTCCCCCGACCCCGGCCCCTTTGCACATCCTTGATCTGGTTGAGGTCTCAGCATCGTGGGACCTACCCGCCTCGCCCGCCCCATTTCCTCTGGAAACTTCCGCACTCGAGGTTCCTGCCACTTTATATGCCTCCATCCACGGCCTTGCTGCCTCAGCTGATAGTGGGGGTGGGAGAAGCCCCCTTTTAATAGTTAATTTTACTGATTAAAAACGGAATTTCCAGATGCCCGAACGCACGTTCGTTTGTGAAAGCTGCCCTTTTGAAGCATGTAGACAGAGAGGGGATTCGTAGCCAGGAACAAAATATTTTATCAACAACGAAATGGAGATAGATAGAAGGTGTCACAGTCTATGGAACACAGCTGAAATAGGAAGAGAGTCGGTGTGGCTCTCCGTTCCTGTCCTGGTCATAAATGAAAAGAAAATTACGACCAGGCGCCCAGGGCATGAAGTATAAATTGGAAAGTAGGCGTATGAAAGGAATAACATGGTGTGGAAATAAAATACCGAGTCAAAAGAACCCAGGAGCCAAAAGCAAAATCAATAATAGTTTCTTTGAAGGAAAGGAAAGAATAATGATCCAGCAAGCAATTATTCATCTTTCCTCCTGCAAAAAAAAAAAAAAAAAAAAATGCAAGAACAAAGCCAACCCTCCTCATCCAAGCTGCATAGACAAAGTCTGGCTTCAGCTGAGCGATCGAACTTCACTTGCAAAAGAAGCATGCAGGGTTCATTCCCCATCCCTTCGTTGCCGAGCCGCTAGAGAAATTAATTTCGTAGCAGTCGATGGAAGGCAGGAGGCGCTCCGTCTACACCCGAAGCGTGAATTGGACGGACGACAAATGGGATTCCGATCCTCGGCCTGGTTGGCTGGTTCTGGCTGCCCGGCACCCCTGAGATGAGAATGATCCGGCGGGGAGCGATGAGGGATGGATTAGTGATGTCTGCTGTGGCTACGGGGGCGGAAAGGACTGTGGCTCGTGCGTGTGTGCTAATTTCTCGCCCCTTTTTGGGGGGTTGTGTCCGAACCCCAAGAAGCCATAACTCTTTGGCTGGTTCCGGGACATCGTCCCAAGGCTCCGTCACGGCCTGGCCCTTCGTGTGCGCTCGGCAAAATAATTTTTTAACGCCCTCCGATGGGTTCTTGCTCCCCGTGGGATTTGTCTTGTCGCGGGGGCGGCGAATGAAAGAACCGATGTCTCAAGCATCCATTCCTTTTCTGTGTTGCGGCCACCAACCCCGCTCCCCCAGCTCACACTTGTCCCCTTACCTGGTCCATACCCCCGCCTCCAAGCTGGCCTCCCAGCTTCCACGTTCTCCCCTCTCTGGCCTGGCCCAGCCTGCAGTCCGGAGGCATGCGTCTGCCTTACCTGCTTCAACCCACACGCGCAGGGTGCCCTTCGTGGCTCCTCCCCGTAGCTGCAGACGTGCGCACGGGGTCTCTGCTTCTTGGCCGTTCTCTTCTTCCTCCTGACCATCCAAATCCTCCTCACCCTGGACTTCTGACCTTTCACAGCAGACCCCAAGGGAGCGGTCCTAAAGTCACGTGCCTCCACTTTCCGCTCCCTCAACTCCTTCTGGCTCATTGGTCTCACACGTCGCCCTGCGGTTGGTTTAACGGCGTCACTGATTTCTCTAGCCCTCGGCACGGCCCCTGGCACGTTAGAGGCACGTGAGGAGCACTGGCCCAAAGAACGTGCGGGAGAACATCTCGTAAACTGTGGGATCTCAGTGAATGACAGCCGCTCTGAGGAGGATTGCGATAATGGTGACAGTGATGGTGGTGATGATGATGGTGATGATGATGGTGGTTGCAGTTGTGATGGTACTGGTGGTGATGGTAATGGTGGTGGTGGTGATGCTGGTTTTCTTGTGGTGATGATGGTGGTGATGGTGATGATGGTGGTGATGGTGATGATGGTGGTGGTTTTGTGGTGATGGTGGTGGTGGTGATGGTGATGGCAGTGATGGTGATGATGGTGATGGCGGTAGTGGTGGTGGTGGTGATGATGGTGATGGCAGTGGTGGTGATGATGGTGATGGTGGTGCTGATGGTGATGATAATGATGATGGTGATGTGATGATAATGATGTTGATGGTAATGATGGTGGTGGTGATGATGGTGATGGCAGTGATGGTGATGATGGTGATGGCGGTAGTGGTGGTGGTGGTGATGATGGTGATGGCAGTGGTGGTGATGATGGTGATGGTGGTGCTGATGGTGATGATAATGATGATGGTGATGTGATGATAATGATGTTGATGGTAATGATGGTGGTGGTGGTGATGATGATGGCAGTGATGGTGATGATGGTGATGGCGGTAGTGGTGGTGGTGGTGATGATGGTGATGGCAGTGGTGGTGATGATGGTGATGGTGGTGCTGATGGTGATGATAATGATGATGGTGATGTGATGATAATGATGTTGATGGTAATGATGGTGGTGGTGATGATGGTGATGGCAGTGGTGGTGTGATGGTGATGGCGGTGCTGATGGTGATAATGATGATGGTGATGGTGATGATGGTAATGGTAATGGTGATTATAGTGACGATGATGGTGACAATGATGGTGATGGTGTTGATGAGTGTGATGTAATAGTGATGATGATGATTGTGATGGTGGTGGTGATGGTGATGATGATGATTGTGATGATTGTAATAGTGATGATGATGATGATGGTGATGATGATGATGATGGTGGTGATGGGGATGATGATGATTGTGATGGTGGTAATAGTGATGATGATGATGATGGTGATGATGATGATGATGGTGGTGATGGGGATGATGATGATTGTGATGGTGGTAATAGTGATGATGATGATGATGGTGGTGTTGATGGTGATGATGATGATTGTAATAGTGATGATGATGGTGATGGTGATGATGATGGTGGATGTGACAGTGATGGTAATGGTGATGATGATGGTGGTGATGGGGATGATGATGATGATGATTGTGATGGTGGTGATGATGATGATGATGGTGGTGGTGGTGATGGTGATGATGATGATGATGGTGGTGGTGGTGATGATGATGGTGTTGATGGTGATGATGGTAATAGTGATGATGATGATGATGGTAATGGTGACGATGATGCTGGTGTTGATGGTGATTATGAGGGTGATGGTGATGATGATGGTAATGATTACTGCTCTCTTATTCACCATTGTTATTATCACATAAAATCACAACATTTTAGAGCTGATGCCCAGAGACGTTAATGGGCTCCCCGGGGGATGCCCAGCTAACTGCTGGCCCTGAATGGCACATTCACGTCTGTCCTTCTACAATATGCTCTTTCATCTGAGCTACAGGAAAGACTCATTAATTCCGTGGCTTCACTGAGCCCTATGTTAGGATCATATTTAATTTAAGATAATTGTCAGAATGAATATCGGGAGAAGCGAATCTGAACTGTCTGTCTGACCTTGGATGCGGTATTTCCTTAATTTTTAAACCTTCTCTCCCGAGTTGAAATTTTGCAACTTTCACTGCAAACTGAGAGCGTGGCCTTTTCCTCTGCCGCTCCCAGAAATGAATTAATCCGTGTTCATATTCATTTTTCCTTGATCCCTTTGTCCCTTGGTGAGTAGGTTTCTGGTAAGAAATTTTACGGAACGTCGCCTTTGTCCCCGGACAGCCTTCTCTTCCCTAGAGCGTTGATCGGACACCATCAGAGTCGGAGATGATTTGTGTTCATTGTAACACAGTCTCTCACGACATCAAACGAGGAATCCCTCGGTCACTTCTCAACTTTCTTAGATGGCAGCTGCCATTGTAGCCCCGCCTCTCCGTTCTCCTTGCGGCTCGAGTTTGCACGTGATAAAATACTTATTTTTTTTAAAGCCCTTTCTCAGTGAAGTCCGTTGCGTCCCAGATGACTTCTGCGTGTGGACACACGGACCCAGAGACAGGACACTTCCCCCACGGAAATGCAAGTCACGGAGAATCGATTTTTCTCTTCCTTCTGTCCAAGAAAGCAACCAGCTGAGGGTTGTAAAGCGATTCGGGGTGGGGAATGGTGGGTTCTCTCTCTTTTTCTTTTATTTTTTTGAGTCCTGTTTCCTCCAAATCCGGATTCTGTGAATCCTAATAAGCACCTCCTTTTCTTCGGGAATGTGCCCTGCTGTTATACCCTGGAAAAATCATGGCGGACAGCCTTCCGTGGATAATTCCTGAGGTCCGCTCTTCACTGGGGAGATCTCTGTGCCACTTCCTTGATTTTAGACCGTTCCGGGGTCCCTGAGTCGGAGTCTCTGTCATTGCCACCTCCTCCTCCTGGGGCCCTGAAGACGCTGGCCGGGGCCGACATTCTCCTCCCTGCCCATCTTTCCATCGATGCTCACACCGCCAGACTCACGGGTCCTCCCTTCCTCCAGCCAACCCAACGGCTGTGGTCGCGGGAGCTCCGAGAACCCTTCTGCAAAGGGGGTGGCGGTGGTGTTTCTGAATATTTAATGAAGCCGGACGCGTCTAGAAGGGCCCACAGGACCTCCGCAGCCACCTTCCAGTCCACGTTCTGCCCTCTGCAGGGGAAGGCGGTGCTGTTGGCCATCCAAGCCATGGGTGGCATGAGAACACGTCCCCGTGGAGCTGGCGGCTTCTGAAAAACGCTGCTCCCCAGCCCCCTGCCACCACTCCAGATTCGCACGTCCAGACTCTGAAGCCGGTCGCGCACCCATCACGTTGGAACGTTCTAGAAGGATTCCGTCGCATGGCTGCTGTGCTGTCGTGGCTCCTTCCTGGGGACCCGCCATGCTCTGGCCCATCGCTGGGAGGACAAAGACGCTGTGCTACTCAACCCTCACTCTTAGGGACCTTACAGTGAGGTGGTGGTGTGGGGGCGTGGGGTGGGGAAAATACGCTAATACCAATTGGGGTTTTGCCTGTCTCGCCTGTCCCTCATTTAGAGTCATTCTTCGTCTTCTCCGCACGTGGCTTTGAAATGCTCAACTTTGGCACCCCCCCTGCCCCCCGATTCTCTGAGTTTGCCCAGAAGCGATGGATGAAGCCAGACCAGGCTGCCTTCCTGGGGTCACTCTCCGTCCCTTGGCGAGACCTCCCCCCCCCCCCGCGTGAGTGTTTGTGGGTTGGCGTTGCACACTGCCTTCCCCCCAGCTGGCGATATCCATCAAGAGCCGCTTCCCCTCCCTCCATGGCTTCATCTGGGGCCCGGGGCCTTATTGGAGGCTGTGTCTGCCGTCTGGGGTGGGGATCGATCCCGGGCCATAGGTGGGCAACGAGCGGGCTCCTCACAACCAGACGGCCTTGTAGAGGAGATGTGCATTCAATGCTCACGCCCACCCGGGGGACAGACCGTCCTCACCGTGCTCTCCCAGATTTGAGGACGCGCGTGCCCAGCGTGGCTGTGACTTCTCCCGCCGGCTCTCCGGAAGCCCTGCCTTCGCTTCCCGTTCGTTCTCGTTTACTCTTTCTTGCTGCCCTCCTCGTGCGTAACAGCTAAACGTCAGGGGCCCAAACAAGGAACGCAGGAAAACAAAACAACACACCTCGTCTATGCCGCTTTTGTGGAAATCAGCTGGCGTTCTCAGAAACGTGTGGATGAACGCCTGATGTAGACACACGCATTCCTTACAGGGTGTGTCAGTGTCCTGGGGCCGCCGTAACACATTACCCCAAACTAGGGGGCTTAAACCCCCGGGATCCGTCCTCCCCCGTCCTGGAGCCCAGAGTCTGGGGTCAAGGGTCGCAGGGCCGCGCTCCCTCCGGAGGCTCCAGGGGAGGGTCCCTCCTGCCTCTTCCAGCGTCCGGGGCTCCAGGGTCCCCTGGCTGGTGGCCGCCTCCCTCCCGTCTCTGCGTCCGTCCTCACGGGGCCCGTCTGCATCTGCGTCCAAAATTCCCTCTTCTCATGAGGACACCAGTGACTGGATTTAAGGCGCGCCCTAGCCCTGCGCGACCTCACCTCATCCGAGTGCATCTTCCAGAGAAGCCCACGGGCCCCGGTCCAGGGTGCACGCCTCTGCTCGGGGGGCCAAGTTCAACTGGCTACAGCCAACGCCCGGGCCCGAATCGGGATGGCCGTGACGTCTCCAGACTCTCGATCTGGACACGTGGGGTCACAGCCTTTTCCCCCCGGCTGCCACGTCCGTCCTCAAGACATCGTCCTATTCGGGTGACAAACAGCAGCCTTGTGGAGGATGCTGGTTCGCATCGCTGTTCCCTCTGACAATTCTCTTTGGTTTGTGACGAGCGCACACACACAACCCTACAACTTACGACGCCCCAGATGCATTCTGCATTCGGCCCCCCCCCCGCAGGGTCCCCAGAGAATTGACCGCTTCAGCAAGAAAGGAGTCCCAAGGTATCCCCTTTCCGTGGCCGCCTGGCGGTCAAGCCCTGGGGCCCTCAGCTGGAAATTCAGCCCCGTCCCCTTTTTGCAGGGTCCTCACAGCCCAGAGACTCTGTCTGGCCACAGACTCTCTGCACAGCCCTTCCTTTAGAGCCGTCACGGTGGGATGCCGTGCGGAGGATTTCCCGCTCCTCGGGCAAAGCATTCAAGCTCAATGGACTTTGCAAAGCACTTCTTGCCGTGGGAGGCGAGGAGGGGGCCGGCTCTTTGCAACAGGACGAGTGGGCTGTTGCCATCTGGAGCCAGCCCCGGTCACGGCGAGCTGCATGCCTCTGAAGCCGGCAGAGAGGACCTTGCATTTCTCTCTCGGGGTCCAGAAAGCGCCGGGTGGGGGGCGTGGGGGGTGAGCGGGTGCCGTTCTTCAAATGCTTGAGCTGCTAACGTCTTGCTTTCCTCGTAGACAGCTCGTGTGCAGAGGGGTTGTTTGCGGGGACTGTCCCTCGTCCCGCTGCTCATTCCTCGGGAGCCTGAGAATGCAAATTGGAGGGTCCGTGTCGGACCTCGTTCTGGATGACCGGGGCGGGGGGGGGGGGGCATCCCTGAGTCTTAACCCGACTCCTGTGGGGCAGGAGGGGGTTCTTGGCCGTCAATCATTTTCAGGAATACAAAAAGGATGGGAGGGTCCTCGCCCTTCCCTCTTTTCCAGGAGCACTAAGGACTGAATATTTGCGGCCCCCAAATCCACCTTTGACCCCCAGTGGGGTGGCGTTAGGAGCGGGGCGCCCTGTGGGAGATGATTGGCGGTTCGATGAGGTCAGGAGGGGTGGGCCCCCCGTGACGGGGATGAATCAACTCCCCGAGACAGACCTGATTCAAAGGAAATTCTTCCAAAGGGCGTCTCGTCTGCTCACGTCTTCTTTCTGCACCAGGCGGGTGGTTGTAAGGGTTTCGCACAACCACGGCGTCTTTTTGCCTGTGGTTCCGACGGAGGCATCACAACCTTCAGACAAAATTCATTTTGCTCTTTCTGCCCCGCCCTTACGCACCGGCTCTCGGAATGCAACGCTGGCTTGGATCCTTCGGGAGCCGCCGAAGCCAAAGGCTAATAAATTCATGCAAAAGGGAAGCATTTCTCACTCGGGAGGTGAACGAGGGCTCTCGGAAGGGGTGGTGGGTGGGCCTCGACGGAGGAAAATCCGACCCCACGAAAGCAAAAGGCGGAGCGCTTTCCCGGGGTTTTAGTTTCCGTGGAAGGCGAGTGTGCCTTGTCAAAATATTCTTAAACGGGAAATACACGCAAGCGTTTGATGGACACGAATGATCTTCTGGGTTTCGTAGCAACTATTTGAGTTTCAAGAGGCCTTTAAAATTTTTTATGATGAATATTTTCATATTCATTTATTTCATATATATTTCATGTGTATAAAATAGAGAGAGAAGGGCTGGCCCGGTGGTGCAGTGGTTAAGTTCCCACGCTCCACTTCGGCGGCCCAGGGTTCGAGGGTTCAGATCCCGGCGTGGACCAACACACGGCTCATCAAGCCATGCTTTGGCGCCATCCCACATACAAAACAGAGGAAGATGGGCACAGATGTTAGTTCAGCGGCACTCTTCCTCAGCAAAAAAAAAAAAAAAAAAAAAAAAAAAAAAATCCCCACCATGGAGAGAATGATATAAAGATCCTTGTAGACCTGCCATGTAGTTTTATCAGATCTCAACATTTTGCTAAATTAGTCTCAGGTTGTGTGTTTGCATGTGTGAAATAACACATTTCCGACGCGATGCCCTCCTGTGTGTCCTCTCCAGTGATTTCGTGAGTACGTGAAAAGGTGACGATATATCTCAGGTCAGTGGGAGAAATTTGAAATCTGGTCTTGCGTGGTTTACCTGTTCTTTATCTTCCGTTCATTCGCAGGCTGGAGGAGGAAGGTGTATTTTTCCCCGTCCTTATTTTCAGTTCCCAAATGATGCTTCCGTTTAAAACTAATTATCGAAGGAAACAGCATCTCTCTCTCTCTTTCTGCCGAAGGAAGTCGTGCTGTGCAAGCCGGCGTCGTGGTGTTAGCAGTTTCTGGTCCTCTCTGAGGCCGGCTCTGCCCTTCCCCAACGGGGCGCCTCTCTCCAAAGCCTGGGTGGGATCTGGGTGCTTGTAAAACGGCCGCATTCAGACCAGGAATGGGTCACGGGCATCTTCACCAAACCTCAGAGTTGGCCGTCCAGGGGGCCGAGTTTGACTCTGTGCTCACTCACACTTCACAGAGCCGTACGCTCTATTGAGAACATCGGAAATAAAAATGATGCAGAAATGCAACAGCAGGGAATTATCTTAGCCATTTTTTATTTATTTTTTTTTTTTGAGGAAGATTGGCCCTGAGCTAACTGCTGCCAATCCTCCTCATTTTTTTTTTTTTTTTATTTTTTTGCGGGTGGTGGGCCAGGCCCCTCTTCTTGGGTCACGAGGATCCACCCACTTTCCTCCCCATGATGTGGTCACCTGGAACCGTCTACAGTTCTGGGAGCTCCCGATTTCCCAGATTAAGGATCGTGCATGTTGGGATTTGTCCGTCTCAACCCAGTTTGGGGGACAATCCCAGGTCCATCCTCAGAGCTGGGTGGCCCCGGGGGTTTGCTAAAGGTTGGAGGTCGGAAGGTACCATATTCCGGGTGTGTTATGGAGACAAGCTCTTAGGATGAACTCTTTGAATGTATAGGAAGGAAGGAAAAATTGAGGAAAAGAGGATTAAAAAAAACCCCAAAACTCAGCATGATGACAGTGCATAGTCTTACGAAAGGTCTACCATCTTTCTCCTGGGATCCTGTTTCTCTTTCTTCTTTCCACACACGGGCAAAGGACCCATCCCGAATGCTAATAGACCAATCCGTCTTAAGGGAACAAAATAAGCAAATTTCATTGGTAATGATTCCAGATATTGCAACTTAGCCATTACAAAATGGCCACTTGTTGGGTTTTGGGGATAATGTCAAAGATAATCCCTAATTATCTGAAAAAAAAAATATCCAAATAATGGTCCGTTTTCTGGCTCCACATCTGCACGAGGCTGGATAGCCTTCGATGGAAACAACACGTTGCGACAGACGGAAGGCAGAAGTCGGCGGGAGACCCCGGCTGTCTTCTCGGAGGCCCCACATTTGCAAAAACGTGAGACATTTTTGCAATGTCTTCAAGGTCTTTCAATGTCTTCAAGAACCTTCCACTTGACACCCAGGAACTAGAGGCCATGACTTCAACCTTTGACCTCCAAGGAGGCAGCTGGGTTCTCCTGTCCGCTCTGCAGCCCACCTCTTGCAATGGGCTCAGGGTCTTCGTTCTGGATGGACCCAGTCCCAGCGGGGTCTCCCCGTTGACCTCTACACCCGAGCTCCTGCACCTGCAACAAAGCCCGTCGCCCGCCCTGCCGGGAGTCTCTGTGCATTAGAGGTGGTGCGGGCAAGGCAGCTGGTGCCCTGGAAGGTGCCCAGAGGACGCTCCTGATTAGCATGACGGGAAGATGCTGGGGTCTCTCGGAGCCGCCATATGCAAAAGGTCTTATTTACACCACCTGTGGCCATTTTATGTGGCTTTATCCACAGAGGGAGGGATTCTGTGGTGGTTGGAGATGGCCCTCCAAGGAGGTGTGGCTCACTGGAGGGGCCCGGAATGTTCTGGAAGAAGTAGCTCCACGGAAGACCCCTGGAGGGAGAAGATGGCCGGGTAGAGGGAAGTGCTGGATCCTACGTCACTGGTCCAGAACTGTTGGTTGGGTGTTAAGAAATAACAACGTGGGGGCCGGCCCGGTGGCACAGCAGTTAAGCATGCATGTTCCGCTTTGGCAGCCCGGGGTTCGCCAGTTCAGATCCCAGGTGTGGACATGGCCCCGCTTGGCAAGCCACGCTGTGGTAGGCGTCCCACATAGAAAGTAGAGGAAGATGGGCATGGATGTTAGCTCAGGGCCAGTCTTCCTCAGCAAAAAAAAAAAAAAAAAAAAAAAGAGGAGGATTGGCAACAGATGTTAGCTCAGGGCTAATCTTCCTCAAAAAAAAAAAAAGAAAGAACAACGTGGGTGCACATTACAGTCATGCACGCGCATGGAACTTGTTTCGCTGGAAGCGTCTGTGATGGGCGCCCGTGAAGGGCTGTGTTGTGTGTGCGTTTCACAGGGAGAAGCTGAGTTCAGCGTACGGGACGTGCATGAAATCGTCGTTTTATTCTCCTTCCTTTTGTGAACCCGTTCTGCGTGGCTCCCCAGAGCGGTGGCGGGCTTCCTGCTCCTGGATGCAATGTGAGTTTTTCTGGAGGGTTAGCTTGGAGATTGACCAGCTGTGAGGTTCATCCTCCAACCGACTCCAGGTCCTTCTCTTCTGATTTCCAAGAGATTTCCGTGACGGCGTAGCGGGAAGACGTGCGTCTGGGTCGTCATCCTGGGAGCGCTCCAGCCTGTGAAGGGCTCTCCCATTTGGTGCGATATCATGGCAGAAAACAAACACACCCCACGTTAGTGTAAGTGGCATATTTTTTTTTTTTTTTTAAGAAGGCAAAACCACGAAACAAAAAAAATCCAGGGAGGGAGAGAGGTGGCGGCGTTTTACATTTTTTTTTTTTTTTTTTGCAAACGTCTTACATTTTTGCAAATGTGGGGTTTCCGAGAAGACAGCCGGATCCTCCCGTCGGCTTTTGCATTCAATCTGTTGTTTCTGTTGAAGAAGATCCAACCTCGCGCAGATATTTAGCTGGAAAAGAGAGGAGGGTGTTGATAGCTTTTTTTTTTTTTTTTTCCAAATAATTGTGGATGATCTTTGACCCCATCCCAAAAGCCAACCAGGGGTCATTTCCTAATGGCTAAGTCGCGATGTGGAATCTGGAGTCAAAATCCGTGAAATAGTCTTGTTGTATGCAATGAACATTGATTGGTGCATATATCATCTGGAAAAGACCGTGAGCTCGTGGGTCCTTTGGAAACTACGGGCTCCCCGAGTCATGGAGGTCTTCCAAACGTTGACACATTTCATTCTCCAACATCCTGGAAAAAAACATAAAAAAAAAAAAAATCACATTTGTTGGTCTAACCGCTGACCTCATCAGAAGAGTCTTCAAGCCTTGGGAAGCTGTCCAGCCCCCGGTGGCAGATACGAGTTTTCCCAAAAATCCTAGTTTTCTCTCGAAAACCTTGCCACTTAGCCAGCCAGCCGGCGTGCACAGATGCGTCATTTTGGCTTCCCCCCCGCGTCGTGTCCCGCAGGGCATTGAAAAATGCGGCTCCTTCAAGGTCAGACAATAATTCAGTTAATTCCTATTGCTTCCTCGGGGGCGTTTTTAGGTGAAACGGGCGTTGTGTTTGCTGTCGGGGGCCCAGTGGTGACGCACGCAATATGCATGCTAATGCAACCATCCTTTGCCCCGTGACCCTTCTGCACCGTTCGTGCAGATACCGACGCCGTGCAGAGGGCGCAAATGCTTTTCGGAGGAGGACGTGAATCATTTTGACCTCGTGGCCCACCCCCCCCCCAAGAGGTGCAGCCCTACTTTCAGGAGGCTGATCTGAGGAGGGGTGAGTTTTGGTTCAACCTCCCCGACACCCATCATGGCGGACAAGCTTTAGAAGGACGGCGCCCTCTGCAGGCCCTAGGAGGAGACCCTCCCTGGAAGGACCCGCCCTTGGGGACTGCTTAGGACAGCTTCCGACCGTCTTTCTGTCCTTCCTCTCCCCCAGGCGTTTTGGCTTTTTCGTTTGGTGTCTCCTTCCGTTGGGTAGGTCCCACGATGCTTTGCCTCTCGCCGTCTCACGACTGGATGCGCTGAGAGATGTTTCGTCCATCCTGTCCCGCGCCGTCCCTGGGGTACGTCATTAAACGGGAGGATACTGATCCATGGTCACGTCCGAGGTGGATGCATTGCCCTTTGACCCCATGACTGGAGTTGCCGCTCGTGTGTTGCAATTGGGAAGCCCACTCTTTTTCGTCTCCTCTCCCTTTCTAGATCCATCTTGTCAAACTAAACGCTTGGAGGTGCTCGATTTGGATAATCTTCAGCTCCTCCGACTGGGGTTGAGTACCTCATGCTTCAAAGAAAACCCCAATTCGTAAAAGCCACAGGGTAATCTTGAGTGTAAGAACGTGGAAGGCGTGGCTCGAAGACCTTGGTCACCTTCCCTGAAATGTCACCAGGCCATCGGGGACTCCAGAGGGGGCTGTCTGGTTCCCACCCACACTGCCACCCCTCTGCCTGTGCCCGGCCGCCCGCCCATCCGCTGGGTCCATGCTTGCTGAATGCTCTCGCAAATCCTGCTCTACGGGTGGAATGGAAGTAGGGGAACTCGTCAACCGTAGCGTTCAGACTCAAGCTGGAGAGTCTTTGCTCTTAATTAAAGTCCCCGATGAGGACCTGGCTCCAGAAGACCCATCCACGGTCACGTAGGTCTTGCAGAGGGCAGGCTGTCCTCTCAGCCTTGAGATGCAT